>NC_060279.1:103313149-103606065 GCF_021613505.1 Equus quagga | reverse complement strand
CCCCTTGTCCTCCACTGCGGCAGGTCTCTCCTCAGCTCACTGGCCTCCCAGAAGCAACACCACCCCCGAGGAAGCCCTCCCTGACCTCCCACCTTGACCCCTATACCCTGGACCCTGCCCCACTCCCATGGTACCTGGAGGACAGTCAGGAAGTGATCCCTTTATTCCCCACCCTGGGTGGACCCTGTATTCCCAGACGGAAGGGGCTGAGCCCCCAAAAAGGACAGGGAGCCCCTGGGGCCTAGGGCATCTTACGTGTGCCTCTTTCAGCGAGCATGATTGTGACGGGGCCGCCTCCTGTCACACTGGCTTGCTGGCCTGACAGAAGGCAGCTCCGGGGCTCCTGGGCCTGATCAGGGGCTGGCCAGGGGCCAGGCCTCCTTCCCTTGCCCCGGGCAATGGGTCCTAGCCCCTCCCCACTAGGATATGACCCATGAGGCCACTGGGCAAGAACTGCAAATTCCCATTTGAAGTTGGTAGGTCCCAAGGTTCCTGAAGCCACAGGCAGGGCCTTTACTAGTTGAGAACACCCAACTAGTGGGGGTTCGACTACCAGATTGCTCAGGGTGGGTGACTGTGGATAGGGACTTCACCTCTCCTAGCCTACTTATCTGTAAAATGGGGAGAAGAGGCAAGGATGTGGGCAGGCTCCCACTCGGCATGGCGCATTGGAGGCCCTAGGAAGCGCTATTGTCACCCACCTTGGAGACACCCTAGGCCACCCAATCTGGCCTTTGGAGATCTCATCCACATGGGACCTCGATACCCTGGGGTGAGCAGCCAGAGCCCTGCTTTGGGGGCCCTGTTGTCACCCTGGGCAAAGCCTATGCCTCCAAGCACATGAGTGTCCTAACGGTGATATGCATCAGGCACCCCTCCAGGGGGACAGAAGGGCCCACTGAGGTCTTGACAGAACTCCAGGGAGGTGGGTGGGCACGTTTCCAGGACATGCTTGGAATCGCCAACCGGTAACCCACTTTCCTTTTGAGAGAGGGATGGCAGAAGTGGGGAGCACACTCTGCCTGGCTCCCTCAGCCCAGCCCGGCCTCCTGTGCCTCGTCTCCAGGCTGAGTCTCATCAAGGTCACCGAGCAGCTCCACGCTGCTGGATCCAGCTGTCAAGCCCCAGGCTGCATCTGACTTGTCTCATCAGTAGCGCCTGGCAGGTTGATCCCCTTCTCACTCAGCCTCCTGGCCTTCCTCCCGCCTGGCTGACTCCTCTGCTGGTTGCTTCCTCTCTCTCCTGACTTCCAGAAGTCGGGTGCCTGGGGCTCAGTTCTGGGGCATCTGCCATTTTCTTTCTATGCTCAGTCCCTTGGAGACCTCATCCAGTCCCCCAGCTTCTGCTGGCAACCCTCAAATTTATATCCCAAGCTGGGACCTCTCCACTAAGCTAAACCTGTACATCCGGCCAATTACTCAACAAACGGGCATCCCAAATTTCACACGTTCAAAGTGGGATTCCTGATGCTCACCGCCTTTCCCCCAGACCTGCTCCTCTCGCAGTCCTCCCGGGGCAATAAATGGCAAACCATGCTCCCAGGTGCTCAGTCCCAAACCTCGTGTCACCCTTGACTCCTCCTTTCTCCCCTACCTCGTGTCCAGTGCATCACGAATCCTTTGGCTCTATCATCCAAACATACCCAGAACCTAACCTCCTCTCAGCACCTCCACTGCTGCCACCCTGCTCTTCGTCTCTTACCCAGGTGACTCAACTACCCTCCTACCAGGCTCCCTGCTTCTGCCCCTGATACCCACTCCCTCTTCTCCATTATGAGCCCCATCCCATGCCATCCCATGCCTTCCTATCCCATCTCACGCCTTCCTATCCCATCTCATGCCTTCCTATCCCATCCCATGCCATGCCACCCTATTGCATTCATGCCATCCAACCCAATGCCATCCAATCCTATCCCCTGCCATGCCATCCCATGCCATCCCTCTCCTGCTCAAAGTCCTCCCAGGGCTCCCATGTCACAAATAGAAAAAGGCAAAGTCCTTATTGTGGTCTGCAAGACCCGCACAAACTGGACCCCATCCCACTCCTGACACCTCTCCCACCTACAATGCTCCCTCCTGCCTTAATTTTCTCTCTCTTATTACCGCGTCGGCGGAACATCCAGCGTGTTTATCTTGTCTGCTCTTTGCCTTCCCGGCTGGAATGTCGGCTCTGGGAGGACAGGGATTCTGTCTGTCTTGTTCCTTGTTGTGTCTCTAGCACCTAGAACAGTGCTCAGCCCTGTTCAGTACCTAATTGTTGAATAGATGAATGAGTGTGTCCAGTGCTGGCAGGCCCCCACTCTTGTAGCAGGAGCTGCCTTGGCTCCCAGCAGTGTCCCAAGGCACACCAAGGGCATCTGCTCCCGGGCTGGTTGCAGCCTCAGGCCCTCAGTTTCCTCATCTGTAAACTGGGGCTGTGGTGAGGCACAGACAAGCTCCTGTGTGGTTTTACGTCTCCTCAGGGTCCCAGGGAGGAGGGGCCGGGTTTCTGGAGAGGGCCATCCTCTGAGCAGTCAAGCTACCTCCAGCCCTGGAGGCGACAGAGAGGGAGCTGGCCATGGCTGAATGAGCAGGGATTGGCTCCTAAGGAGACAGGGTTCATGAAGAGGACCCCTGAGTCCTGAACATACTTGAGCCTGCCCCACAAACACCTGCATGGGCTGGGTGGATACCCGAGTCAGAGGGAGAGAGTGGAGGAGAGCACAGCCTGGTCAGCAGGCCCAGGGTGCCTCCCTCTCTGCTCGACCTGGGCATGTCCATTCCTTGGGTGTGGAGCAGGAGAGGAGCAGGCCGAGGTCCTTGAGTCAGGACAAGAGACCCTGTACACACAGCCCCAGGTGGGGCTGTGAGAATCAGGGGCATTCTTCTCTCGGTCTGTTTGTTCATCCATCCATAGCAGAACAGGCAGCTCAGGGAATCCTGGTCGAATGAGCTCCCAGCTCAATCCCCAACCTTCCCCATCAAGGGCTCTGAATCGGGCCCCAATTTTTCCCAGCACCAGAGCAGTGTGAAGAAGAGCACTGGACTGGGAGGTGAGTCCAAACCTGGTTCCCAACCCCAAGTCCACCACTTGCAGCAGTGTCACTTAACTCCAACCTCACTTCTACATCTGTAAAATGGGTATAAAAATTCCCATCTTTCAAGGCGGGCATAAGAGTCAAATGAGAGAAAGGGGAACACGTTTTCATAATGTCGTACGAGGTGTTTTTCTGAATAGATATTGGATGTGGCCATGTCTTGCACAGCCCCTGCTCCGTGGCTCATGTTCCTCTAGGCTGGCCTGTTCCCCCCATGTCATGCTTGCTGCGGCCAGCAGGTGCTGTCTAAACATGTTTTAGGTGGCGTCTGTTCCAGCCCAAAGTTGCCTTCCTGAAGGCCCCGCCCCTCCGCCTGGGACAGGGCCTAGGGACAAGGGGAAAATTACATGATCTTCTGGAGCCTCTACCTGGAGGCTTTGGAGATAGATAACAAGTTCCGTAGCTGGTAACACGCAAGAAAGATGATGGGGTGGGATCTAAAGTTCTCAAGACCTTTAAAGCGAACTCATGACACTTTGCAGACATTTCTGACCAGGCTCCCCAGGGCAGGAGGGTGGGGTAAGATGGTGGGCGCCCAGAACAGTGAATGGGGAGGGGGACCTTTGGGGCATCAACTGGGGAGGGCAGTGCAGACCCTGACTCAGCCCACACCTGGCTCCTCCCTCCTCTCCTGTCCCCTGCCGGTCTGAGCTGAGTCTCCCCTTGCCCGTCTCCTGCCCAGTCCAGTCTCCTGCAGGATGTAGCCCTTCAGAGCTCCCTATGCAGGGGCCACTTAGACCACCACTGAGTGTCCTGGGCTGGGGCCAGGTCCTCTGGGTTCTGTTCCTGAGTCTGCCACCCTTGGCCAACTCACCCCTCACCCCAGCTCAGCCTTCAAGGTCTAGAGGCCAAGAGGCAGTGGACCTGGAACAGCAAGCATGGACTGAAACGTGGGGGAGCTGTCAGGGCAGAGCTGGGCTGCACAGGAAATTCTTACAGGGTCTGGCCCGGAGAAGCAGCGTGATGGTGGAGCTAACCTCCTCTACTTGCACCACCGTCACCACCAGGGCCCTCTTTTGAGGAGAGAGGAGCCAGCAGCCTCTGCCCGACCTGAAGGGGATGGGATACGGGGAGGAGGCGAAGTAGGAAGACAGCTGAAGGATGCTGGGCTTAGCTGAGGCAGCCCAGGAAGAGCCGGGTCTCTCCCTGCACCTGTCTGGCACCAGGTGTAGCTGGCTCCAGGCATGGTCAGCCTCTTGACCCCCTGGTCCATCCGTGATGGGTGGGCTTCCTCTTCCTGGGGACACAGCTCCGGGAGAGGGTGTGGGCCAGGGCAAAGCTCTAACCAGTACCCTGGCCAAATCTCTTGCCCCAGCCCCTTCTCCCAGCAGACAGTCAAGCAGGGGTACTCTAGGCCAAGGTCTCAGGGCCAGAACAGGACCATCTCCTGGAAGATAGCATTCTAGGGCCAAGTGGCTGTGTTCCGGGGCAACTCTCGGTGTGAGTACAGGGGATGGCCAAGAGCCAGACCCCAGGCATGGCCCAGAAACTCCCCGTTTGGGGGCAGAGGAAGAGAAGGTAGAGACCCTGGGGTCTGCCCTACTGAGCCCCCAACTTTCTCCATCTTCAGCGGTCTGAGGATGGGTGGGCAATGGATGTACAAGCAGTTCCCACTGGCTGGGGAGGAGAAGACCACTCATCCCTCCCCTGTCATTCATCCCTCCAGCTCGTGTCTCCTGGGACACAGGGCATGGAACAGACCCCTCCCAGGAGGGTCTCTGAGGCACCTGGTGTGGACATAGGTACAGGTCTGCGTTAGCCAGTTCCTGAGGAGTCAGTGTTCATGCCCTGTGACAGAAGGAGGAAAATCCCACTACTGTCCTCACTGTCCCCTGAGCCCTCTGCCTACCCAGAAGTCGCCATATGGGGACAGGACACAGGGACTTATTCTCAGGTGAGGAAGCTGAGGCCAGAGAGCCAGAGGCTGCGAGTGCCTGTTGGGATCCCAGTCCAGGGAGCAGCTGGCTTTTCTGCAGGCTTGGTCAGCCCACCCCAGCACTGGCACCTCGGCTCACTGGCTGCTCAGCCCCCCACCCCCAGGGCCCTGCTGCCAAACTCTATAGTAACTATACACTCTGAACCTATTTTTCCTCTGGGCTGGCTCTACCTGTCCAGTCTACCCACATTCCCTCCTGCTTTTGAAGACTAAATCACCCACATGCATGGCACCAGGACGCTGCACACAGTAGGGTCTCAGTTTGAGCCACAGGCCAGAACTTGGGGTCTCAATGGGGGTCAGCCTGTGCAGCCCCGACACTTGCAAGGCTCCTGCGCTCAAGGCAGGACCATAGTCATCTCCATTTCACAGATGAGAAAACTGAGGCTAAGTGTCTTGCTGAAGCCCCACAATGAGGTAAAGACAGGAGGATTCCAGCGGTGAAGGGGACCCTCACCTCCCTCAGGCACAAAAATTCGGGGTGCCTGGGAAGGTGGGAACAAGAAGCCCTGTGTGAAGGGCGACACCGTAGGTGCCCCGGGCACCTCCTCACCCACGGTCCCACTGTCGCAGACCCTTAGGAGCGCACGGAGAGAGGGGTGGCCCTCGTTCCTGCCGCCCCAGGCTCCCGCTCGCCTCGGGCCCCGCTCACCGATGATGATGGTGCAGGCGCTCACCAGCCCGATCTCCTTCTTGAGCGCCACCCGCTCCGAGGCGCCGGGGCCGGGGCCAGGGCCGGAGGAGGGCGAAGGCGCAGGGCCGGGGTTCCCGCGCCTGCTCGGCTGCTGCGTATGGCCGGCCATGTCACTGTCCCGCCACGTCCCCGCTCCCTGCGCTGACCCGTCTGTCCGACCGGCCGCCGCTCCGTCGGTGCGTCCGTCTGTCGGTGCGCGCGCCGCCCTGGCAGCCCGGACAGCGCCCACCGGCGGGCGCATGCGCTGGCGCGGGGCCCGGGCCCTGGGCCGGGGTGGCGGGGGCCAGGGAGGGGCGGAAGGAGGGCCAGCCGGCAGCCCCCTCCCCCCTCCTGCCTTAAAGGGGACTCCCCCCGCGGCCCTGCCCGCCGATCCGGGCCTGGGAAGGAAGAAGAGGACTTGAGGCAGATCTAGTTAGAACTTCCTAGTTGAGCGAAGGAAGGGGCCCTCCCGCTGCCTGAGTCACATCCACTCGTGGGGTGGGGGTGGGGGAGCAGAGCTCAAAGGCAGGACTGTCCCTGCCCTCAAGGAGACTGAGGAGCTGGCAAAAATAATAGCTGTCTGTGCTTTGGGACCCACTGTGTGCCAGCGCGTCCACAGCCCTTAGATCCTGCAACAGCCCCCGAGTGCGCGTGTGCGGGGAGAGGGGTGTAGGTTGGGTCCCTTCTACAGGTGGAAGCTGCGGCCCAGAGACGGGTAAGGAAGATCACCGAGCAAGTGGCAGGGCCAAGACACAAACCCTTCCTGCTGTCTCCTTGGCTCCCAAGGCGGTGACGGTGGGATGTGAGCTATAGTTCAAGCAGGCGTGGGCGCTGCGTCCAGGAGCTCCTCTGAGGGGTCGGGAGACCCTAAGCACCTACCATCCAAAGTCTGGGGAGACAAGGTCGTGGTGAAGAGGGGCCCCAAGGACCCATGGCCTTGCGGGAGTCCTGGAAGGAGTTCTTTGCACCCGGCGGGGCTCCGGACTGCGTCCGGCAGAGGCCTGGCCACAGGTCAAAGTCGAGGCTCAGTGGACTAGAACTCGGGTCTTTGGCAAAGACCCCGCGCAGTCCAGCCCGGCTCCAGGAGAGGAGGCCACCTCAACCTCCCGGGAGGTACCGAGAAGGGGGCTATGACCCCTGAGGTCTCAGGAGGAGGTCAGGCGTGCAGGGCCCGAGCGAGGCTGCCTCCTCCCGGAAGCCGTCCGGACGGTGCAGCCCCGGCCCGCCGAGCAGACACAAGGGGGGCCGCGTCGGGGGCCACCGGGGCGGCGGGCGGGGCGAGCCTGGCACGGTGCGGCCGGCGGCAGAACAGTCTTTGTCCTTTCCTGGCGGCCGCCGCGCCGCGCAGTCCCCTGCATGCGGATGAGGCCACGCCGGGCGCCCCGTCTTTGTCCCCACCCGCAGCCTCGGGGCGCGCAGGGGCCCCCGCTGGGTCCGACGGCGCGGGGCGGACCGGGGGCGGGCCGGGGGTGGGGTCCGGCTCCGGGCTGCGGGCGGAGCATCGAGGTGCCAGCGTGGCGGTGCAGGGGGCTTGGCGGACGAGGAGCGGCGGGGGCGGGATGACCCTGGGTGGACGTGCGGCGGGGACGCGGAGGGGGAGGCCCCCGGCGAAGGCGAAGCTTCCTCCCTCGCGCTCCGTCGGAGTCCAGAGTGCGGCATTCTTGGCGGCCTCCGCCTCGGGCCCCAGAGACCGCTCGGCGGCTGGCTCCCTTAAAGGCGCCTCGCGCAGGCGGTGGGGCCTGGGGAGGCAGCTTGCGCTCCGAAGACCCCTGATTGTCGTGAGTGGTTGGGGGCTGGGCTCTCGACCTGCTGGTTTGACTCCCTCCTCCCTCCGTTTGCGTTCGCCACGCTGGAGTCTGCTGGGAGAGGGTCTAGCCACGGCTAGTGAGCTCAGGGTTTGGCGGGATCCTCCGAGGCCAGGAGCCTCTCTGGCACCTGCGATGTAGCGTGTGTGTCTCGGGAGAAATGCTGACTCTGGGCACAGCACAGGATGGAGTATTGCTATCCAGGCCCACAGCTCAGGAGGTCATTTCAGTGGAACTGAACTAGAACCTGCAAACCCAAAATGGGAGCAAAAGGTTGGTAAGATTGGTTTACCATCCCAGAGTCAGTACCATTCCCCACATTAACAGAGAAAAACAAGGAAAACCATAGGCTCTTCCCAGTAGCTTCAGAAAACTGTCATCCATGATTGAAACAAACAAAATTAGCAAATTAGAAACAGAATAGAATTTCCCCAGTCTGATAAAGGTGCCTGCCCAAACCCAAACCCTCCAAGAATCAAAAAACGACAAGCAAAACCCTCTAGCCAACGTCATGCCCGGTGGTGAAGTGTTGAATGCTTTTCCACTGAGGCTGGAAATGAGAAGGGATGTTAGCTCTGGTGAGTTCTATTCAACTCTGTGCTGGAGGTCCTCGCCAGTGCAATAAGGCAAGAAAAAGAAGTGAAAAGGCACGCCCTTTAATGACCAAAACCCAAAACACTGACAACACCAAATGCTGTCGAGGATTGGAGCAAGAGGAACTGTCATTCAATGCTGGAGGGAATGCAAAGTGGTACTGCCACTGTGGAAGAGAGTTTGGCAGTTTCTTACAAAACTACAATACTCTTACCATCCAATCCAGCAATCATGCTCCTTGGTATTTACCCAAAGGATCTGAAAACTTATATCCACACAAAAACCTGTAGGTGACTGTTTATAGCATCTTTATTCATAATTGCGAAAACTTGCATGCAACCAGGATGTCCTTCAGTAGGTGATGGATAAATTGTGGTCCATCCAGACAATGCAATCACATTCAGTGCTAAAAGACATGAGCTGTGAGGCCATGAAAAGACATGGAGAAAACTTAAATGCATGTTACTAAGTGAAAGAAGCCACTCGGACAAGAAGTAAAAAGGTATGAAGATAGGAAAGGAAGACATAAAATTCCCATTTACATATGACATGATTGGGTGGAAAACCCAGGAAAAAAACGATAAGTAAATTTAATGTTAATTAGCTTATTTAGGAAAGCCACTGGCTACAAGTTCAATATACAAAAACTTATTGTATTTCTGTATACTAGCAACGATTGGGAAATGAAATTTATGATAGCACAAAAATAAAACATCTAAAAAAATCAATCTAGTGAATTAATTTCTACACAGAAAACTATGAAACATTCCTGAGAGAAATTGTAAAAGATATAAATTAATTGAGGGATATGCTCTGTCCATGGATCGGAATTTAAGATGTTGGTTTTCTCCAAATTGATCTATAGGATTGATCTGTAGGTCCAATACTCTTATGATCAAAATCTCAAAGGGTTTTGCTGTGGTTGGCTTGGATGTTTTGGGGGTGTTTGTGAAACTTGACAAGCTGATTCTAAAATATATACTTAGAAGAACAGAGTTGGAGGAGTTACGCTAGGTTAGGAAGACAGTGTGGTATTGGTGCAAAAATCAACAAGTCAATCAATGGGACAAAACAGAAAATGCAGAAACAGACCCATCCCCCTGTGGCCTCGTGATTTGTCACTACAGAGTCAACATTGCAAAGCCGTGGAGAAAGGACAGACTTTTCAATAAATGGTGCGGGATCAATTAAGTATCCGTATTGGAAAGAAGAAAAGACTCTTCATCTCTACCTTCCACCACACCCTAAAACCGATTCCACAGGTGTGCGTGTGAAATAAGGTAAATGTGCGTGGGAAAGGGCAAACAGCAATGCTGCCAGAAGAGGACTTAGGGGAGAGAATAGATTCATTTCCTGAAATAGGAAACGAAAAGTACTAACAGTTAAAAAGTAACAAATTGGACTCCATTAAAATGAGAAACTTCTGTTAATCAAAAGGCATGATTAAGAGAGGGAAAAGTAAGCCACACGGGAGAGAAGTTATTTCAATACATATATCTGATAACGGATTTGTATCTAAAAAACATGAAAACTACTACAAATCAATAGGGAAAAGATTTTAATAGGTGCTTCAAAAAGAGGATGTTCAAATGACTGATAAACTCCTGAACAGGTGTTCAACCCCGTTAGTCATCAGGGAAATGCGAATTAAAACCAGAATGAGATACCACTGCACATTCATGAGAACACTTAAAATTAGACACCCGTGTTGGCAAGAACGTGGAGCAACCCGGGACTGTCATTCCCTGCTGGAGGGAGTGCACATTGGTGTCATTTGGCAGTATCTCTAAATCCCTATGGCCTAGCAAGCTCATTCTGCATCAGACACCTGTTGGGTACCACCTCAGATCCTCTAGCCTCAGCTTGCTGTGGAGGCCTTTGCACCTCCCATCACCCCCAGGGCTTCTCTGCTAGCCCTGAGGTATGAGATGCTGAGGGCCCAACGTGGCGCTCACGAACTTGTAGCCAAAAATGCAGGGGAGTTAACACACTTCCACCTATTCTTTGCCAATGGCAGATGGGAGCCAGTGGATAAATTCTTCCTCGTTCCTCCACCCAGACGGACTGTCACGAATCGCAATCGTTACAAAGCCTCTCGCAGGAGGAGCCCACGGGCCCAGCAGTCAGATGCTTTTGGTGCCAAGTGATGGCCAGCTCAGAAGCTCAGGCTCATATTGGCTCTCTTGCCTTCCCTGCCCCATTCCCTTTGCCCTCACTTTTTATCCCCTGGGATTGCACACCCCAATTAAGAAGTCCTACTTAAGGGGCCGGCCCGGTGGCATAGCGGTTAAGTGTGCACATTCCGCTTCTCAGCGGCCCAGGGTTCGCTGGTTCAGATTCTGGGTGCAGACATGGCATCGCTTGGCACGCCATGCTGTGGTAGGCGTTCCACATATAAAGTAGAGGAAGGTGGGCATGGATGTTAACTCAGGGCCAGGCTTCCTCAGCAAAAAGAGGAGGACTGGCATTAGTTAGCTCAGGGCTAATCTTCCTTGGGGGAAAAAAAAAAAAAGAAGTCCTACTTAAGCTTTAGCCTCAGACTCTGTCTGGGGAGCCCAGGCTAAGATGCACTCCCAGGTAAATACCCAACAGAAGTAAATATATAAATGCACTGGAAGACGTCTATAATAGTATTCCTAGCAGTGCTCTTCACAGTAGCCCCACACTGGAAACCTGTATAAACATGATCAGAAGAATGGATAAATGCATCAGAGCACATTCAAATTCTGGAGTCCTTTCCTGCAAAGGAAATGAACAAATTACTACCATGCCAGGATGGGGATAAATCTCCTAGACATGATGTCAAGCAAAAGAAGCTGGACGTGATGTTGCATTCTGTGGTGATTCCATTTACATGAAGTTCTAAAACAGGCAAAATTAGTGTATGATGCTAAAGGTCAAGGTAGAGGTGACCCTTGGAGGTTGGGATGCAGAGGGGCCTGAGGGAGGCTCTGGGGTGCTGGTCAGGTTCCATTTCTTATCTGGGTGCTGGTTGTATGAGTATGTTCAGTTTGTGAAAACTCATCAAGCAGAACCCTCATGATTTGTGCAATTTTTTGTATGTAGATTACACTCATTTTAATAGGAATAGGACATTAAACATGTCCTGGGTCAGGTCCCTGGGTGGGACGGGATCTGAGTGGAGGGGGTCTCTGGGGCTGCTCTTTCCCCGCCTGCTCCTCATGGGTGTTGAACCCCCTCAGCACCCCCACCCCCGTTCCAGCCTCAGCCCTTCTCTCCTTCTTACCTGCAGGTCCAGCCTGGGTATCCGCTCAGGCAGCCTCAGTTTCTCCTTGGTTTCCACCATCCTGATCCAAAACCATTCCCTGTCCAAGCCTCAAACATCCTTTCATTGCTGGTTCTCGGGGGCCCCTCTCTGCTCCTGTCTCTTGGGGTTCTCAGCCCTGGACACTGTCGCTGCCCCTTCCTGCCTTCTCTCTCCCATCTCTGCACCCTCCCTGGACACTCTGGGGGACATGTCCAGCCTTATTACTCCTAGGACAGGAGGACAGACCACACACCATATGCCCAAATATGTGGAAGTTACAAATGACGCTCCGCCGTGACCCAGCCCTCATTCACACCTGGCCGGCAGCCCACTCCCCGGGTGCATGCTGTCCCCAGGCCAGTCCTGATGGTCACTGTCAACTGAGGCGGGGCAGGGTAGGAGCTGGGACAGTGCCCAAGACTCCTGAGCATTAACGCACACCTGGGACGGAGGCTGGCCTGGTCACCCTTTCTCCCATCTCACTTTTCCAATCTGGGATTTCTGGGCCCTCTCCAAACATAGCTATGGAACAGAGAGTGGAAGAAGCACAGACGTGGGGAAGCCGGGCTGCCTGGACACTCTCCTTGGTGATCTAGGGCAGCCAGCCTTAAATGAAAGCATCATCACCTTTTCTGGTTTCCAGGGCAGAGGCTGTGACCACCCCTGCATGCTCATGCGCACACACACACACACACACACGCACTCACCTCTCTTGGCCCAGCGTCCCCTGGCCTGGAGGACCCTTGCATTACACCTGTCTGTCCCTCTTCCTCCATTCACCTTTGGTCAATTAATTATCAAACTTTAACATTCTACGAGACTGAAATTAAAAAAAAAAATCTTTATATTTGGTGCCAGTGACATTCTGGCTCTCCATGGTGTGGGATCCATGGCAGGGAGCACCTTACCCAGGTCTAAGGGCCCCAGCCTGCACATTTGGTGCTTCTAGAATGATCACATGAAGCCTGTGTCATCACACAGAGCCACCCCCTCCCCGCAATTGAGACCCAGATCCCAGGCTGCACTCCCTGAGCTCCGACTGCCCCCACCTTGGCGCTTCGCCACTGCATACCACGAACCCCTCCACCCGCTGCCCTCCACCACCACCCTTTCCTTGAGGCTGACACAGCTTCTTTGCCACCCCAGGACTGGTCCAAAGTGCAGATCTCACCCCCTCCCCCATCCCAAACTGTCCTTGCTCAGTAGAGCCACGGGGCTGAGGATCGGCCCCCACAGTGGCGTCTCAGTAGGGAGGCCACTTAACTTATCGTCCAAACTGGGGCACTTTTAAAGATGAAAGGGAGTGCCTTTAATAGTTACACCATGATGGCAGGCGTAAAGCAGGCTGTCCGAGCAAACCGGTATGTGTGGTCACTCTCTTTAAAGCCGCTGTCATCAGCTCCGCATGCTCAGATGTTGGTCCCCACCTTGCCTTGCCCGTGCTGCCTCCCTGGCTGGCACCACCTCACACCTCCACTCTCGCGTGTCCCTTGGGAGTCAGTTCGGTTAGCACCTTCTCCAGGAAGCCATCCTGGTCCCCAGACAGGATGACATGCCTCTCCTGTGCCCACTTCTCCTTGTTGTTCTCTCCCCTCTGGGCCAGATGCTCCTCCAAGGTACATAGTAGGTCCTCAAAGAAGATTCCCAGGTATCTGACCTGGGAACGGAGAGATACAGGTTCTAGTCCCAACTCTCCCTCTGACTTCTCAACTGGACGAGTCACTAAACATCCGGGAGGTGGAGTGAGAGGGGCGGTGCGTGACCCCTTGGTGCCCACACCTGCCCTGTCCTGTTCAGGGGGGCAGGTGGCCTGAACTGACTCCTTTTGCTCCTCAGGCCCCAGGGTTCCTGGGCCCACCATCAGAAGAGGGAGATGGAGGGGAGGGGTGACCTGTTGGGGAGTCTGGGACTGTCATGTCTTCCTGTGTCACCCCACGTCTTCCCCTGAGGCCCCTACAGGCATGGCCCTGGGCAGCCCCGTGTCAGTGATGGGGGGCTGTGGGTAACAGGGACCAGTAGGGAACATGAGGAGTTGGGGCTCAGGCCTCTGCTCTGGAACTGGGCTGTCCTCTCCCTCCAGCTTCAAATCCTGTGGGGCCAGCTTCCTGGACCAAGGCACCGCCTCCCTGGCTTCCACTCTGGACTACCTGCAGTTCCAAAAGGTGCCACCAGAGGACAGCCTCCCATCAACCTTGGGCCGGGGCCCTGGGATGCACCCTGGTGGCTTGCCTCTCTGGAATGTCAAGGAATCCAGGCCTCCGCTGCACCTTGTCCTAGGGGTTTGGGGAGAGCAGGCCAGGTTCCCAGGACCAGGACCCAGCCTCTCCTGGGACCGACAGAGTCAACTGGGAGCCAGGGAAGTCCTTCCCAAGGACTGCCCCGTTTCCTTCCTGCTGCAGCCTGAGTGGGGAGGTTTGCCTCCTGGCCTGAGAGATGCAGGGGAGGCCCCGGGTGCCGTGGGTGCTGGCCTGGGTCGGGAAACTCATAGTGAAACCAGAGAGATCTCGTAGTGAAATTCATTCCGTGCAGCGCACCTGCTTGGGGCAGGGCTGGGAGGGACCGGGAGGAGATAGAGCCTCGTGTGGTGGTGGTGGCGTGGGGAGGGCCCAGAGCCTTATCTGATGGGTCCCGGCCTTTCTCATAGCTGAGTGGAGCCGCCCCGACAGGCCGACCACGGCCCAGTGGGCAGGGGCTCTGCAGGCCCTGTGGGCTCGGCTTCCTCGCCTGCCCAGAGGCGGTGAGGCAGAGAGCCTGGGAAAGGCGCGGGCGGCGCAGCGGGCGCTGCTGGTGGGGAGCACGCACCGTGGGGCTGGGCGCCAGGCAGGCCCCTCCGAGGCTCTGGGGCCTCCAAACACCAAGAAATGTCAAAACCAGTTACAAAATTGGGGGCAATCTAGGCATGTCCTTCTAACAAACTAACACTTTTAATGTGAAAACCAGACTTTGCACATTGCCAGGTTTGAGACACTGTGGGACGTTATCCCGTGGGCGGGACTGTCCTCCGTCGTGTGGGCAGCTGGGAAAATGTGTGGGGAATGTCACTGGGTGACCACATGGAAAGTCTGAACATGGGACCCCAGGCAGGATGGCCCTCTGGGTGCCCACACCTAGTCCCCCTCCTACGGGGGCATCCCCTGTGCTAACTGATGCCAGAGCAGGTGGGGAGGGTGGGGGATCCAACTTCTCTGCATTGTGGGGGCTGAGCCGCTTTGGAGAGATGGAGGCCCACTTTTCAAGGGACCCTGTCCAGAGAGGGCCTGTGGGGTCCTGGTGCCCTCAGAAGGGTCTGAGGAAGAGCAGTCTCAATGTGAGAAGGGTCTCCCCACCCTCAGCCCTGGCCACCCTCCTGGGACCACCTCTCTGGCCGCAAGGCACCAGCCACTCTGGGTGTTGGGCTGAGGTCTCCACGGGTCTCTGCCACCCTGTCCTGATCTGAGTCACCAGTGGGCCCACCATGCATTGTCACCAGCAGCCCTCAGGACCAAGTCTGTCGGAACTCTTTCCCAGGAGGAAGATGGCATGTTCCCTTGGGCCCCTCTTACAGGGAGGGGAACAGTGCAGTACAGCTTCTCAGGGCCTCCGCCGGCTTCGGGCTGTCCATGGGTGGGGGCCCCTGTCAGCCTGGCCAAGCCTGGGTCCTCCCAGGAGAGAGAGGCTGGCCTGGCCAGGCCGTGGGGTGGGGTTGGAGAACTGTTTAGGGAGGACTGGAGAGAGGCCAGCACTATGTTGTCTCCCCGTTTCAAGGAGGGGAAAATCGAGGCACAGAAAAGGAAATAATCAGCCTAAGTTCATGGAGCTGATCAGTGGGGAGCTGTGATGGCCAGATCCTGAACCTGCAACCCTGGGAGGCATAGGCCGCCTGGTCCTGGGGCTTCTCACCTCCTGCCCTAGGGCCCCTCCTGGTGCTGTCCCTGGCCTGTCACTTTGGTGGGCAGAGGCCCAGGTCTGCTAATGACAGGATGCTGGACAACCAGCAGGCCAGGTGGCTTCCTCTTCCGAGAGCTGCCTGTAGTCGTTAAGTGAGGCCCCCAAAATATGTCAGAGGAGGTTTGCCCCCGCTGTGCTCACACTCGCCCCAGAACCTCTCATACCTCCCTTAGGTGGCTGCCCACAGTGCCCTGCCCTCTGAGCCGCCCTGGAGTTGATGGCCTGGTGGCTCTCTGCCGCTTCCACATTTCCATTTCTGAAATGCTCCCGGGGCTCCCTCTAGGGCCCCTTCCCCTTGCACTTAGTGATTTATGGGTCTACAGTCTCCGCTCCTTGCTGCCACTCCAAGACCCAGCCCCTCTCAAGCTGAGGGTCTCATGGGCAGCATCCAACCACGGATCTTCCTCCACACCCGGGCCTCCCCTCCCTTCCCTTGTCCAGGGGCACCCTCATTCCACTGCTCGGGCCAGGACCGTGGGGCTTCCTCCTTGTCTCTTCCCTACCCCTCACCTCCTGTGAGCACCTAAATCTGGTCAATCCAATCAGAGTTATGGGCCTTCTATAAAGAATCTTTTCTTGTCTTCTTACCACCCCAAAATAAAATTCATAGATAATATAACCTACGGTCATAATTTAAAAAATCGATATAATCCTAACTTTAAAACAAGGGAGAAATAAAAGGAAAGTGGTTTATAGCTTCGTTATGTGTATTTGATTTGAAAGACGCTTGGGTATGACCTGCAGAGGACTCAGATGCTGGTTATGTGGAGCCGGTGCGGCTGGAACTCCTGCAGACCAGACAGAGGTCGGAGCATCCTTCAGGCCCGGATGCCTGCTGCAGCCACGGTGCCATCTTAGGGATGTGATTTTCCAAAATGGCAAATAACTCTTGGTAAATTTCCAAATGAAACAAGGCTCCGTCTCCCCTCAATTTTCATGCTTGTTGCACCCTTAGGAAATTCTGCACACACCGAGACCCGCTGTCCTTATTTCTCCCTGGGGCCCGGGCACTGCCTCCGCGCTGGCCCCTGCAGGGACATCTGGCCCATCCCCACCATGGCCCCCATTGCCCCCTGTGCTCCAGCCTTGCCTGCCTGTGCTCTCCCGCCTCTCCCTGATTCCTGCCTCCCTCTTCCAGTGGCTTGGGGTCTTGCCCTTCCTCAGTGCTGTTCCCTCTGGGTTGCCCTGGAATTGAGTCCCTGGTCTGGAGGAGCTTTCTCCACCTGAGTGTTCTTCTCTGGGGAGCCGTCTCTGACTGCCCCTTCCCCTGCGCCAGCCGGACCAGCATTTTCTTCCAGGCGTCCCAGCCCCCACGGCGGCACCCACCCATCCCATGTTTCTCGTGTGGCCCCCACCCCACACCCAGCGTCGTCAGAGTCTGGCTCCAAGAAGGTGGCATGGCTGAGGCTGGGCCTCAGTTCTGTATTCATTCGCTGAGGCCTCCAGTGCCCCACACAAACTGAAGGGGATGCACACTAAGGACCAGTCGTAGGGGAGCAGCAGCTTACAGCAATGGAGTGGAGTGCCTTGGGAGAGCCCGGAGTCTCGTCTCCCTGCCCGGAGCTTCCACCCCAGCCCTTCGCCTGCAGGACTATGGGAAGGGTGCGGGGGCTTATGTGGACGCTGGAACTTCTCCATACCAGAGTGTTCCCGGGGAAGACCTCCTCCCATCTGAGGTGGAGCTGGGGCTGAGGGAGAGCGCTGGGGAGGCAGAGGGGCACCCTAGTTCCTACTTGGGGGACCTCTTAGGAGGTCCAGCCTCCAGTCCAGCCCCTGGCATCTAGCCCCTGTAGAGCCTGAACTCTTTTAGCTCTCAGGCTGTCCCTGGGGCATGGAGCCCTGGGCATGGGAGCAGCTGCTGGCACCCTGGGGCTGGCCTTCACCTCACTCTTCACCCAGCCCCACGCCTGCCCGTCCCTGACCAAGGTTCACGCCAAGCAAGCCTGTGAGGGCTGTGGGCAGGGGCAGGAAAGGCTGTGGCTGCCCTGCCTGGCCGCTCCTCAGCCTTTGGCAGAGACCCCGTGCTGTCCTGTGGTGCCCCGGCTTCTGGGACACATCCCCCGTGCAGTGTGGGGGCTGGAGGCCTGGTGGGGAGTTCGAGGAGCACCCGGGTCCTGGGAGGGCGTAAGAGGTGGAGACCCCCCCACCTGCCACCTGGGAAGTGGGGCGCCAGCATCTTCTGTCTCTGTCAGCTCCTGCCGGGCCCAGTGCCCCTGACTGGGAAGTGGGGAAAGTGACATTTGCCCTCCTCTCCTGGTGGCTCCTGGAGAAGACTGATGGCATACCTGAAATGGGTCCCTCAGGTCCACTGAGTCTGGGGTCCTGGCCCCCAGCACCACCTTGCACTGCTGGGCACTTGTGCCCTGTGCCTCAGCTGGCAGGTCCAGGTACCCCGCCTACCAGGCTTTTTCCCCAGTCCCTCCAGCTCCTCTCAGTGACGCAGGCAGCGCGGCTGCTGGCTCAGCTGAGGTTGCCCTTGGACAATGTGGACGTGCCGCTCCTGGGCCTGGCCTGGCTCCCAGACCCCTTTCTCCTGCCTGGTGTCCCAAGGGTCACCACACTCGGTGGTGCGGGCTTTGCCATGGACCGGTTCTTCTAGGCTTCTGGTCAGGACAACGACCTCCTGTTCTTGCTGGTTCTCGGCTTGGTCTCAACCTCCATCCCTAGTTTGTTTTTACCAGCTGCAGTCGTGAGCTCCAGCAGGAAGAGAGGGCAGAGGGTCCGGGGTGTTACCCTGCCCTCTCCTCCAGGCCTCCGTCCCCAGGGTGGACTGGCGATCTGGTCGTGGGTGCACTTGGGGATGAGGCGGGGTGGCTAGAGGGCAGGAGCTGGCCCTCGTGGGGCACCGAAGACTCTTTGCCTAGAGGGCCCAAGGGCACCCCTGAGCCGCATGTGGCCCTGTCACCGTGTGTGGGAGGGCTGAGCCGCGGGAGAATGTGTGAGAGTGAGTGCGTGGGTGCGAGCCCCAGAGATCTCACAGCAGATGGGGATCATGAGAATGGGAGCAAGCAGAGACCCAGCGCAGGGGTGCCCTGGCCTCGGGGACACCCTGGGGAGGGAGTTGGTAGAATGTGGGGAAATAGTGCATTGGGAAGTGCTGGCCACTAGATGTCACCAGGAGCCCACGGGACAGGAGAAGCCCCGCTGAGGGGGCCAGAGCCCCTGTCCCCCCAGGTATGCCCACTCCCACAGGCAGGTGGCGCTCCCTGGTCTGTCATGCGTCTGAATGTCCACTAACTGTGTTGAACCGGTGGAGTGTCATTGTCCCATCCAGGAGGTATTCTCCATGGAGCTACACTCTCCCCACCTCCTGTCCTCACTGACCCGGGCTGAGGACAGAGCTGATGAGCGGTGGGAAAGCAGGACCCCCTTCCAGCTCCCTGGCCCCTCGCTGGCCCCAGCGCCCTGCTGCAGGGGGTTCCTTCTTGCCAGCACTGCCAGGCGAGCACTTCTGCCTGCGCTCTGGGCCAACCTGCCTCGTGAAGGAGGGTCGAGTCCCGCTTACACCTGCCCACCCTGGTCCCCACCCAGGTTCAGCTCAGCAATTAGATTCCCAAAGGTCTGCTCAGGTCCCTGTGAGCCTTTCCCCGGCCCCCTCAGACCCAGTCCCCGCCCCTGCCATGCATTCACTCATGCAACGCTTGGCAAGGACCTACTGAGTGCTGGGTGCTGGGGATCCAGCCACAGACAGGGCGGCTGGGCTCCACCCCACGGAGCCCACATGCCAAGGAATATTAAAGTCACCAAATAAACGAGCCAGAGGATTTGTGATGGAGACAGTGCCACACAGGAAATAAATCATGGAGGGACTGGGAGGGCTGTGGGGATGGCTGCTTTGGGGGGTGTTCAGGGAGGGCATTTTTGAATGGGTGAAGAGGAGGATTAGTCATGTGAACACTGGAGGGAAGAGCATTAAGGACAGCTGGAATAGTATGTGCAAGGGCCCTGAGGCAGGAACAAGCCAAACCTGCTAGTAAAATGCAGTCCTGTGTGGATGGGGCGTGGTGAGAAAGACTGGAGGGTGGGAGGAAGCAAATTACAAAGGGCTTTGGGCCATGTTGCCTTCTCCCCAGTGACACTCAATGTGGAGAGGTCCTTAGGAGCCATCCCCTAAGCAGGTGCAGGGCAGTGCGGCCTCCCTCTGGCATGTGGCTGAAGGGCCTGTCCTGTCTGAGGCTGCTCATGGCCATGAGGAGTGGGTGCACAGCTCGTGGGGGATTCAGCAGGGCCCAGCCCTCACATCCTTGTGGGCTCAGGAGCAGGTCAAACCCCAAGAGGGGCCTTTCTCCGCTGGTGAAGGGCTCCCCAAGGCTAGGCCAGCTGCCTGTCCCCACCCCCAGGCTCCTGGACGGGGTCTCCTCTCCAGGAGCAAGGTCGGAGGGGCAGAGTGGAGGGAAGGGCAGCAGTGTTGCTGTCATAGGTCTGCCCGCTGCTCGGCACCACAGAGCCTCTGCACCCCGCCCAGTAGATCCACAGATGTTGCCATGGCGATGACCTTATGTGCGGGCCCCCACAACCTTGCTCATCCATCAGCCACTCTGCTCTCACCTGCTCAGCTGCAGCCACACTGCTCCGAAAGCAGGCACACTCCTGTCTCAGAGCCTCTGTGCTTGCTGTTCCCTGTGCCTGGAATGCTCTTCCCGGATGTCCTCAAGGCTCATTTCCTCGCCTCCCTCAGGGTTCCTCAGACGTTGCCTTGGGAAGCTTTCTCTGAGCATTCTACAGCAGATCACGTCCCCACCCCAGCACTTACTCTCCGCTTTGTCCTGCTTTTCCCCCCAACCACCATGTGAAATGTGTATATTTTGCTTACGTAATTTGACTGCTGTGTCCTCCACTATCCACACCAGACCAGGAGCAGAGCGATCTGTTTTGTTCATGGATGTATCAGCACCAGCCAGCACACTGCCAGCACACAGTGGCAAATACTTGTTGAATGAATGCAGGAATGAATGGGGACAAGTGGGACGAGGCTGTCCCCATCCCTCCTGACCTCATCTGGTCAGCACAGGACCATCCTTGAGCCTTAGCGTCCATCGCTCTGGAGCAGAGTCGAAGGCTGGGGCAAAGTGCTGTCTGCCTCAGAGCTCCCTGGGCTTGGTCGTGCTCTGCTTGGTTGGCTGTGGGTCCCGTCACACCCCTTGGAGGGAATTATAGGGAGGTGGCCCTCATGGGGAGCTTTCTAGGGACGATCTAAGCTGGATGTGGCAGGCCAGGCTGGGGCTAGGGTGGCAGGGCCACCGACCACAGCACACCTGCCCCTGCTCTATGCCGCTGTGAACCATGTCTTACACCTAGCAAATTGCTTTTAACGGTCTCAGGCAGATACTGCAAGGTGTGGTAGGCACTGGGGACACGGAGAGGACACAGGGAACCACATGGCAGGGAGAGACAGGCCATAACTGTCCTGCCCCCTCCAGGGGAGCAGCCAGCGGGCTGTTGAGTGGAAATGCCCTTTATCAGGGTCTCCCCAGGCCAAAGCCCAAGTGGTGAGGCAGCACAACCCCTGGGAGCCTCTCACAGACGTGCCCATCTCCTGGAGGGCCGGAAGTCAGTCCCGGCCAGAGGGCTGGGCCCACGGCACCCGAGGCTGCCCACCTCTGAGGTGGATCCCATCTCTCCTTATTGCCTCTCGTGGTTTCCAAGAGGCATTTACATCAGAAGCCCACCTAGGTGATATTGTACACCTGGCGGGAGCTACGGGGCTAAGGCCCAGTGAATTGTTCTAAAGGAAGATCTGGCTGAGTTGCACTCATAATGCTTTCCTTGAGCTGAAAGCTCAAAATCTAGCCTAGAGATTTAAAAATATTTTTGGAGAAATGTCTTCAAAAGCCCAACTTAAAAGCAATGCTCTTTTGAGGAGGAGGGTGGGGAGCTGGGAGCATCAAATTTTGGGAACTGTTGGAGGGACCTGAAAGAACCGCAGGGGTTCCTCGGAGGGGGTTTGAAAACCATACCCACTGCTCACGGCGGGGAACAGCCCCACTGCAGGGAAAGGGGCCCCCCTCCTGACCAGGGCTCATAGAGCCCATCTGCAGTACCTGATGTTCTCAGTAGGGGTCACTGCTAGGAGGACGCCCCAACCAGGCCCTGGTGGCATCAAGGAGCGCTCTAGACCCCAGTGGGCCACATGCCTCTGCCTCAGTGCCAGTGACCTCGAGCCTGAGTCTTCTCTGAGCCAGGGGCTGCCGCAGGCCATCCCAGTGGACAGAGCTGCCCTCCGATCATGCGGCCAGCTTGGCCGGGGCTGATCAGAAACCCTCAGCTCTAGGACAGCTGCCAGGGCTGGGGCCATAGGGACTGGTGAGGGTTTCTGGCTAAGCCCGGATCAAGCCATTCCAAGGGACAGCTGGAGTGCCTCTCCAGTCAGCGCCTGGAAGGGGGCCAGCCCAGCCTTGAGCCCGGGCCGAACACTTGAGTACACGCAAACACACATGCACAACGTGCCCACGTGTGCACATAATCACACAGCGCACACATGCACACAACCACGTGTTCATGCATGCACTCAGTACAAACACACACAAATAACCCATGCACACAGACACTGGTCCCAACAAGCACACATGCACACACACGTGCACACGAGCACCGGCACACACATCCTCTCTCTCCCCAGCAGCCTCAGGGATGGATGGAGAGACAGCTCGGGGCCCAGTCTGCAGTAAGTTGTGTTAGGGGAGGTGGCCCTTTGTCTGCCCTCTCAGACATGGAATCTCCTCCCCCCTGAGCCAGCCTTGTCCCCACCTGGACCGGTGGGCGTTTGTGGGTGGGTGGAATGAGGGGCAGCTGGAGGGTCTGGCCACCTCTGGGAGTGCTCTGGGCACGGGGGTGTGGCGGACTCACTCACTTCATCGTTCTGAACAGGAGGGAGCTGGAATCGTGCCTGCACCCCGTATAAGGGGGCTGCGTGTAGGGCTGGAAGGGGACTGCCTGACTCCGGGGTGCTATGGTCACTGTAGTGGGAGGCCCTGGGCTCTTTGCTTAGAGCAGGTGGGACTAGGGGAGGCCTTTGAGACCCCCTGCAGCTGCCCACCTCCCCCAGGAAACCGACGCAGCCTGCAGCCTGCTGTCCTCTCCAAGGGAGGCTGGGCTTCCTTGTGCGCAGGTTCCCTCAGTTTCCAACTCTCCGAAGCCCCATCATCTCAAGCCTGTGAGGGCTTCAGGGCCTGGAGCACGTGGCCTCCTGTCCCTCGTTGTCCTTTTGGCTGCACAGGCTCAGTGCGCTCAAAGTGATAACTGAGATCTCCTGTGCTGCGACCATCGTCCCCCGCCTGTCGAGGGACCTGGGGCTATGAGAGGGGCTCTGTAGCCCCCAGCCCCTCATCCCCAGGAGCCTGCTCTGGGGTGGGGTGAATGTAGTTTGCTGACCACCAGCCCGTGCTCAGAGCCCTTGGCAAGGGACAGAGTTCTGTCACCTCCCCCACCGGATCAATACCTCCAAGGCTACCGTCAGCAAATCTTTGACCTCCATCGCAGCCACACACTGTGACCTCTGAACCTGTGGGTCTTTCCACCAATCCTCGCCCTGGTCTCTGGGGTGGATGAGGGGTGACCCCTGGCTCCAGTCCAGGCTGTGAGGGGAAGGGAGTGTGAGGCCGTCAGTCTCCGCTGGCGCAGTCAGAGGCCACCCCCGGGGCAGGTGGGTGGCGGTTCTGTGGGGGACCCTGCCAGTCAGGGGAAGAGGCTGAGCCTGAGCCAAAGGTGACGAGCAGCCAAGGGCTGTGAATGAAGGACTTGGAGGCCCCCTCCTGGGGCCCAGGAGTCTGGGGAGGTCCAGCCATCAGGGAAGGGACCCTGGGCTTCCTATCTCCCCTGCAAGGCTGACAAGGGCATGCCCCCTCGACCACCCCAAATTGCTATGCACCAGGCCTGGGGCCTGAGGCTCAAAACCTCCATCCTCAGTGTGGTCCTGGCTGAGACAGGTCCCCAGGACAGGGAGAAGCACGGCTGGGGATGGCATGCAGCCCACATTGGCCCCAGAGCCAGGGCACCGTCCCATAAGCCTTTGGGGGATGGTGGGACCCTGTCTTCCCCATCCAACAGGCCCCCTCCCTGCAGCCATCCCTCTGACCAATCTGGGTCCCAGCAGCCTTGACTCCAGAACGAGGAAGGGGCTGCTCGGAGGCCCCCAGTGTGTTCCCTGGGCCCCATCCCCCTTGTCTCAGCCGGGAATGTCACTGCTCTGGCCACCCTGTCCTGTCTGCCCAGCTTGCTCCAGCCCAGGGGGTGGGGTGTTTAGCCCATTGTCCCCTTGAAATTCCCCGTGGACCCTGGGAGCCTTGCCCCTTGAACCACTCTGGGATGCAATTTGAGGCGCCCTGGGCTCCCAGGCAGACACACTGTCCTGAGACCCTGTCCCAGGGAGTCTGTCCAGGGCACAGGCTCTGCTGGTCACTCACCATGTGTCCCCTACCTGGCTGCCTTCCTTTGCACCTGAAGTGTCCACACACTGGCTCTTGCTTCTAAGAGGAGACGCCCTCCCCTACGTGGGTGTTCTGAAGGCCATGGGGCTGCAGCCCTATCCTGGTTCTGTCTGGATCTGCAGCAGGGGGATGGGCAACGGCCCAGAAACTCCAGCAGTGAGACCTCCTGCGCCCTCACAGGAGAGGAAGAAGGCAGAGGAGGAGGAGGAGGAGGGAAGAAAGGAGGGAGAGGAACAGAGGAGCAGGATGCACAGAGCTGCCCGCTAAGATGGAGAGGCAGGCGAGGGAGCCGGGAGTCGCGAGGGGACACACGGCAGAGCTGTGGGGAGCGGAGGTGGGCTTAAGGAGCCTAATGCCAGCATCAGGAGTCCTCATTTCACCCCTGACTCATCAGCCTCCATTTAGGCCTCTGGAGGGTGCCAGCCCCGGGGAAGTCCTGCAGGGCCTGCCTAGCTGCCTCCCGGGGCTGTCTCAGGAGCCAGGACGGCCGGGACAGGCCTGGGGTGGGAGACTGGTTGGGCTGGCCCAGAATGTGGGTGGGCGGAGAGCAAGCCCTGAGGTCAGTGGGCAGGGCAGCAGGTCCATGAGACCCCACCACAGCCTCGGCCATGCCCTGGGCCACTCCTCTGGCCCCCAGGCGATCCTCTGTGCTGTCTGGGAGCGTCAGTTTCTTCTCTGCTTGGGACCCGGGCCAGTCAGGTGGGACAGCCTGCCTCAATCCAGCCATGGGGTCCTGGACTAGAGAAGGTGGTGAGAAAACAACAGTAGCAGCTAGGCCCCTCCTCTCTGCCTGCCTCGGGCTGAGCCTCGTGCTTGGTTACCCGCCCCAGGCCCGGGGAACTGAGCCTCAGAGAGGGGACTGGCTCAGTTCCCCCCGGAGCTGGCATTGGACTTGCACCCAAGGCCACTGAGTGGAAATCCTGCTCTAAGAGCAGACTAGCCATGCAGGTCGTGGGGCTGGGCCACGCGGCTCTCCCACCTGGAGAGGGCAAATGTGGCCCAGGCTTGCTGGGCCCCTGGGGCTTTGGGCAACATCTGGAGGGACAGAGACAGATGGGGCGCAGATAGCACCACAGCCCTGGTCCCTGAGGTGTGCCCGCCCTGCCCTGCGCCCCCACGAGGGCTGGGGACTTGGTGGCTGCACAGGGGAACCCGGGCTCTTCCTAGTTCTAATGATCACCCCTGGAGCCCCTGTGCTCCCCATGGAGTCCGAGATTCCCCACAAGACACCGCACCACTAGCCCGAATGGTCAGACCCACCCACACACACACAGACCCACACACCACCTACAGACACGCACACACACACAGACCCATACACCACCTACAGACACACACACACACAGACCCATACACCACCTACAGACCCACACCACACACAGACCCACACATACACACAGACCCACACACCACACAGACCCACACCAAACACAGACCCAGACATACACACAGACCAACACACCACACACAGACCACACACCACCTATAGACCCACACATATACAGACCCACACACACACAGACCCACACACCACCTACAGACTCACACGTACACACAGACCCACACACCACACAGACCCAAACACACACAGACCCCCACATACACAGACCCACATGTACACACAGACCAACACACCACACACAGACTTATGTGCCACACTGACACACAGACCACACACTGACATACATGCCACATTGACACAACCCAGAGACAAACAAACCACACAGACACACGTACCACACACAGACCCACACACACCATACACAGACCCACACACCACACACAGACCCACATGCCACACTGACACACATACCACACACTGACACACACACCACATTGACGCAACCCGCAGACACACACAGACCATGCTCTGACCCTGCCCACACTTGCCACACACACCCAGCCTGACTGCACGCAGAGCCAGCCAAGTCACCCGCAGGAGCTCTGGGGCCACACAGCCCTTCCCCCATCCCAGAGGCTCCTCAGCCCCACTTGGCAGGACCAGGAGCTCAGGGGCGGCAGGGCGTCCGGGCTGAGTGTCCGACGGGAGGAACTGCAAGGGGAGGAGGCCTTCCACGGGGACGTCCTGTGGGTGGGGGTGTCAGGGGCTTAGGATGGCCTTGGGGGTGGGCAGCTGGATGCTGAGGCCTGGGGCTGGGGAGGGTGTTGGCAGCCCCTGTATCCTTCAGGTGGGGGCTGTCACCTCCCTGGGACTGCCTTGAGGGGTCTCTTGCCCCCTCCAGGGCCAAGTGCCTCTCTCCACCCCCCTGGGGATGGGGTGGCACAAAAGAGGCCCTGGTCCCTAATTCCCCACATATCCCTATGTGGCCGACCTGCGGTGGCCTGGGGGCCCTACGCTGCTGACCTCCTGGCTTGGAACACAGGAATTCAGATGGAGCCGTCCCCACATCTTGTGCCCAGAGCAAGGGGCCTGGCCCACAGGGGTCACCCCTGCCCTGGGGCAAGACCCCCCATCCACTCCAGGGCATGGAGACGGCCTTTCTCAGACCCTGTGGTCAGGCCAGCCTTGGGCCCTGCCTCTGAGCTGGTCGAGGCAGAGGTTCCGTCTGGAAGAGCAGGGCCCTGGAGACCTCTGACCCACTGTGTCTGCCTGACACTACACCGCCAATGCCGGATTCTCTGGTGTCAAGCACCCAAGGCGTCCATGAATGCCTCGTGGGCCGTCTGTGACTGAGGTGGAGGGTGGGGTGCTGAAGGAAGCGGGGCCCTGGGGGGGCCCCCAGGGGCAGGTGGTGCCACTAGTCCTTTGGGGCTTTTCCCAGAAGACAGGCATGGTGGACAGTGGGCTTCTGAGGCGTCCAGGCTGCCGTCCCCTCCCTGACTGGGGCCCAGAATGGCCGCAGTGGGTTTGCAGAAGGCAGAGCAGGCGCTGGGCTCTGATTCAGGCAGCGTTTCGTGGGGTGGCCTCCCTGTCCTCCTGGGCAGAGCAGAGCAGTCACTGCCCCCGGCATCACTGTCCACTGAGGGTCGCTGCCCACCAGGCTTCACTGCCAGCAGGGGGTCGGCAGAGGCAGTGGTGGCAGCCACAAGGCCTTAGGAGTAAGAACCTGGATGTACAAGGATGGCAAGTGGCTTGGGGATTCCTGAGAGGAGCCCCTGCCCGGACGGGGCCCAGGGGAGGGTGCAGCCCTGGGGGCTGAGGGTGAGTGACCCTCTCTTGGAGACCCCAAGGCCTGGGTCTGGTTGGACCTGGCCCTCCTCCTGGTCAGCCGCAGGCCGCAGGCCCGGCCCAGGCTCTGGCCCTTTCAGAGGATGGCAGGCCAGCCTGTCTGGGCTTGTTGTGTTCACAGCCAGGGCAGTATGAAAATAGGAAGTGGTCTCCAGTGCCAGGCGGGTCCCGCCTGCCATTCTTCCCGGGTGTGGGGGTGGCTGCTCCTGGGAAGGGCCTTAGTCACCCGCCAACGGCTGCCAGGAACTCTGCGCCCAGCCTCTGGGACGTGCTGCGGGCCCTCGGGCTGGACCCCTGAGGCTGCACTGCCAGGTGCCCATCAGGAGCCAAACTGCGGAGAAGGAGTCCACTTGCTACTCCAACGTGTCTTCCCAGGACCCTGCCGGGCAGGCCCGCGCTGCAGGGGAGGAAGCCGAGGCCCCGGGAGCCGTGCCGCTGATGACCGGCAGTGCCAAGGCTCGAGGTGGGGACTGTCTGAGCCGGAATCTAACCGCGAGGAGTGAGTCCGCCCAGGGGGCCAAGCAGAGGATGAGGCCCTGTGGGGCAGGGGCTCAGCAGGGTGCGGCCAGTGTTGTCCACTCCCAGCGCCCTCTGGGTTTCCACAGTCACTCACCCCCCAAGCATCTACTGAGTACCTACTGTGTGCTCTGTGCTGTGCCAGGCACTGGGAACATGGTGGTGAGCAAGACAGACTCATCCCTGCCCTCGGACAGCTGACATTCCGTGAGGAGACAACGCTCAACCAGTACACAAATGAGGAAATGAGGTCACTTCGGCTTTCGATAAAGGCCATGAAGGACACGAATCAGAGTGATGAGGGAGATAAGAGTGGCTGCGGGGGCTTTAGATGATGGGGTCAGGGAAGGGCTCCCTGGGAGGTGGTACTTGAGCCAAGACTTGAACGACAAGAAGCAGCTGACAAAATGAATATAAGGGGGAAGGGGGCACCAGGCAGAGGGAACAGCAAGTGCAAAGGCCCTGGGACAGGAACAAATTTGGAGTGTGAACAAGACAGGAGCCAGGTAGCAGTGGTTCCAAGAGGGAGGCCACACCTACCATGCAGATAACCTGAGTCTAGTCCCCAGATGTGAGCGGGGTGGTATCTGTCCTTAGATTTCTGCTGCCAGCTCCAGCTCCAGTCAGGGAAGCTGTGCTGGATCTCAGTGGGTGGAGAATTCCTGCCCCCGAGGATCGATACATGGAGTCCCAGGACTTTTTCCCCACATCTTCCTAGAAGATGGGCTAGGGATAGCAGGAAGTGGTGTCAGCTTGACTCCACCATTACCCTCTGTGCTCCAGGCCGACCCACAGGGCCCTTGTCTCAGATGGGAGCTTCCCAGAGAGGTCCCGGGCAGTGGCAGGCATTCTGCTTCTCCGGCTCCATGCGGCCCTTCCCTGGCCAAGGGCAGCTGGGGTGTGGCTGCGCCTGTGGACAGCCTCTGATGAGCAGGCAGCACCTGGTTCCTGGTCGCCCACCAGGGAGAGGCAGCCAGGAAGCCTCACGTGGGGAGCACAGGTGAGTGTCCCGTGACCCAGGGGTGGGTGTCTCAGAGAGAAAGAGGGCATAGAAGTCCCGATAAAAATAATTTATGATAGTTTATGAGGGAGTTCCTGGGGGAGAGAAGTCGCGTCTGGTGAGGGGTTGGGGAAGACACGCCAGAGAGGTAGCATCTGAGAGGAGTGTAAAGAACGGTTCCAGTGGAGACGCAGGGAAAGGGCAGCTGTGTCCAGAGGGCAGCGGGGCTCCAGGGTCAAAGAGTCACCCCACCCTCATGACCTTGTCAGAAGCAGATGCAGAGCTGGTGTGCTGGCTTCTCCCACCGCTTTCTCCTTCTCTGGAACATATCTCAGTTTCTGACCTTGCCTTCCACCACTTTCCTGTCTAAAGTGTTCACCCTCCAAAAGGCCCGGCTGGCCCACCTCCCACTCTGCCCCACCACCCAAGACTTGTGCTGAAGCCCATGTCCTTCTCCTGAGCTGACGGAGTGACCTTCTCGCCACAGACCCTGCCTCGTGCCCACTTCTCTGTCCCCCAGTTCTTCATTTCACTCTAGTTTAGTGGAGTATAGGATTCTTGGTGGAACATTATTTCCCTGAGCACCTGGAATACACGATTGTCTAGTCTTCTGCATCTGTTGCTGCTGAAGACAAGTCTGCTGTCAGTCTAATTGTCATTCCTTTGTGGGAATCCTTCGTTTCTTCCTGGATCTTTCTTTTCTTTTCTTTTTTCTTTTTTTTTGAGGAAGATTATCCCTGAGCTAACATCTGCCACCAATCCTCCTCTTTTTGCTGAGGAAGATCGGCCCTGAGCTAATCCATGCCCATCTTCTTCTATTTTTTATATGTGGGACACCTGCCACAGCATGGCTTGACGAGCGATGTGTAGGTCCTCACCCGGGACCCCAACCGGCAAACCCCAGGCCACCAAAGTGGAACGTGGGAACTTAACCACTGCACCATTGGGCTGTTCCCTCTTCCTGGACCTTTTAAGATTGTCTTTTTGCCTTTCATGTTCTGTAGTTTTATTGTGGTGTGAATTTGTTTTTATTTGTCCTTCTTAGAACTCAGTGTGCATCCTCAATGTGAGTACTCATTTCTTAGTTATGGAAATTTCTCGACCATTAGATCTTGAAATTTTCCAGTTTTCACCTTCTAGAATCCCCATTATATGCATGTTGGACCATCTTGGAGCTTCTCGTTCCATCCTCTAAGAGCCTTAGCCTCCCATATTTTCCTTGTTTTCATATCTCTGTGCTGCACTCATGAAATTTCCTCAGATGTGTTTTCCAGCTTTTTCATCCCCCTTCCATCGCAACTAATTTGCTGTATAATCTATCCACTGAAATTTTATTTTGTACAATGACTTTTTGATTTCCTTTGACATCTATCTGTTCTCTATTTTTTAAATAATATTTTTTATTATATCTTTCACTTCCTCTTTTATCTCTTTAATATTTTTAGATATACTTATTATGTAGTCTTTTTCAAATTGTTCTAATATCTCTAGATCTAAGATCTCCTGCTGATTAGTGGCATACTTTTTTTGGTCATTAATATTTTCTTTTTATTGTGAGCTCATCTTCATCAGGGATTATTTTTTTTGGTGGCAGTTGTCTTGGGCTGTGTAGTGGGAGTAGGTTTCTTTCATGGTCCCATATCAGTTTTTATATTAATTTCTGGATTTGGGGCTCTAGAACCCCTGGACTGAATAAATTTGAATCCCACATCTATTCACAGCTCTGGCTAGGGTTTTGATTGTGCAAAGATGACTTCTTTTTCCCACCCCAGGAGGATGGAAGGCTTCCCTTTGCTTTCAAAGGTCAGCTTTACAAGCTCCCTATGTACAGGGCCATCCTCTCAGCCCTGTGCTTCATGGAAGGGGTCCGTTCCAGCTCACCACCTCAGGGAGTCCAGGACACATGTCCTGTCCCTGGCCTGCCCTTATGCTGAAGCCTTTCCCAGTCTTTCTGGCCTGTGACCCTAACTGAGTGCCTCAGTTCATGCCCATGGTACATCTCCTTGAGCTTCCTGTGAATGGAACCGCCCAGCTGCACCATCTCCCTTCCAGTCCCAGGGACTCCCCTTTCTGGCTCCAGGTTCTGGGACACAAGTTATGCCCAGAAGCCCAGAGAGGATCTGACAGCACAGATCCCTCAGACAGGCACACCCTCCAGCTCCCAAGAACCCCAGACTCTGACCAGTTGCAGTCTCTTCAGTCCACGACCTTCTAGAACAAAACTGTGAACAGGCCGGTCAAGACCTGGAACTTTCTAGCTATGGGAGCCGGCGCCTTCTGATGGACCTAGACCAATGGTTCTTGACCTGGGACGGTTTTTGTCCTTCCAGGGGATATTTGGCAATGTCTGGAGACATTTCTGACTGTCGCGACTGGTGGGGTGGTGGGGAAGTGTCCCTGGCAGTTAGTGGATAGAGACCAGGGGTGCTGCTACATATTCCACCACGCACAGGACAGCCCACGACAGCATGGCTTCAATCATGTGACTTGAAATGTCAATAGTGCCGCTGTCAGGAACTCTGATGGCTGCTTCCCAGCTTTCTTGCAAGTAGGCTCTGAATCTCCAGGGGACAAGCCATATGTCTGTGATGGGAGGGAGGGAAGAGGAGCAGCCTGAGATCCTGACCCCAGGGTATTCCCGGTTAGGGCGACAGAGGAGCCCTGGGACCTGGCACAGGCTGAGAGTACATCTGGAGAAAGTGTGAGTCTCCTAGGACCCAAAGGACCCCGAATGCCCTGATGGCTCCCAGCTCACACACGGAGCCTCGTCTGGGCTGGTGAGCTAAGACGCATCACACAGGCTGCCCTACCTGCCCACAGGCCTCCTGCTGGGCTCCCCCTCTGGTGCAGCCTGCACGCGCCAGCCACACGGGCCTGTGTGATGTGGAGAGCAGGCCCCGTGTGATGTGGGGAGCAGGCGTGTGGTCGTTGGAGCAGCCCAGGCCCTCTTGGGGGGGTGAGGACATATCTCTGGTGCCATCTTTCCTGTTCTGATAAATAACTGATCTGTGGTTGAGGCAAGAAGGTCACCTCTGCCCAGGGAAGCTCAGGAACAAACCACTTGTGACCGGTGGGAAGAGCCGGGTGGGGGCAGCGGGAAGTCTGCCTTCCCTGGCCACCAGGCTGCTGGGGGCAGATTTCAGAAAAGGGAAGTGCTGAGCTGGGGCAGCGCTTCCTGTGGTCTCCAGCAGGCAGGGCAGCAGGGCGGGCACGGCAAATCAGAGGGGCGGCCGCCCCACCCCAGGAGGGGGCGAGGTGAGCCATCCTGGTCAGCAGGCCTGGGCTGGGCAGACCCCAGTGAGCGACAGTCTGCTGCTGGCCTTCACGGGTGGGGGCTGGGGACCCCGGGGATGCAGGGACTTATGAAAACACCCACGGGTGCCCTGTTTGGGAGCCTCCCGAGCTCCACCTTGCCCTCAGAGTGAGTCCACCAGGGCTTGGAGATTCACTCCTCACCTCTCGTTATCTCCATACACTGTCTGTCTTGCACCTGCTCATGCAGTTCCCTCTGAGAAACGCTGGCTCCTACTGCGGCAAGGCCCACTGGCCTGTCCCAGCCGAGGAGGGAGGCCTCAGCCCCTGGTCTGGCCGCTCCAGGGAACCCTCCTCCCTAAGGAAGGCCTGAGCCCAGGAGCCTGTGTCAGCCTGCCCAGCTCCCGATGGCCCTTGAGCAGGCAGCCGTCTGCCCTCTTCTGTCTCTTGTTAGGGAAGGCACTGGACCGGGGGCCTAGGATCCAGGGAGGTGGCCCAGCCTCCACAGTCCCTGGAGCCCAGCTTCCCTCCTCCCAGCATCGCTGACCAGGAGCCCAGACGCTGACCCCACAGGAGTACCTGGCCTGGGAGGGGAATGGAGGGGAGACTGGCTTCCTCCAATCCCATCATGGAGGGCTGCTGGCCCCCTGCTCCCCTGGTCCGGGCACCTCCCTCTGGGTTGAGTCACTACCACACCATATTGCCTGTCCAGCCTCAGTTCAGCCCCACCAGACCCCATCAGGATACAAATAAACCCTCGGGGGCTACTCTGTCCCTTTTGCCCTGGCGGAGCTCTGCTTCTGGTGACCCCTGTGGACAGGAAGCTTGGTTCCATCAGCTGTCCCCACCCCACAGCCCCAGCATGCTTCTCCTGAGGCCTGAGGGTAGGGGCTCCCGGGGCCGGTGGGTGGGGAGGGGACTGCTGGAGCTGCCACCCCTGCCTCCCAGGTCCCAGCTGGGGCCTGTGCCTGGTAGGGGTGCAGTCGGCAAGACCAGCACCCTGCCCTGACCCGCTCTGTCTAGGCCGCCTGGCAGGGCCCAGGGGGCCAGGTCAGCCCAGCTTGTCCCCCACGCTCTCAGTCTCTACCTGTGCCCTCTTTTTCACCCTCCCCGTCTCTCTTGACCCAGGGTCACCTCTGCTCTCTCCCTCTGTCTCTCACTCAGTCTCTTCTGTTTTTCTCTCTCTTTCGTCTCTCCAGCCTCCGGGACCCCAGCCCCTCTCTGCACACGTTTGTACATCTGTCAGTCCGTCTCTCTGATCTCTCTGAGTTTCTCTCTCTCCTTATCTCTCTTTCCCATCACCCCACCCGGACTCGGGCTTCTCTTTGTCTGTGTCTGTCTCTGTCTCCCTGTCTCCCCGTCTCTCCGCCTCTCTCTCTGTCTCTGTCTCTCTCTGTCCCTCTCCCCGTGCCTCTCCCTCCCTCCATGCTCACCCCTAGCCCCTGATCTTCCTCAGTCTCTGCTGTCCAGAGCCCCTGCAGGCAGCTCGGCTGCAGCCCTGGCAGGACCTGCCGGCATTGCTTAGTGGCCCATGGGCCCTCATCCTGTTATCAGTTGGAAATGAATCAGAGATTTGGAAATGGGGGAGTGGGGTGTTATCACCCTGTGCACACGGGCTCTCAGCTAATCTCTGGTGGCCCTGGGTTCGAGAGGAAATGCAGTTGCAACACCGAGCCTTTCTTACCGTCACTGTCATGTCTGCGGTGAGGCGGTGGGGGACATGGGCGCGAGGCTGGAGAGGGGAGAGGCGGAGGGCAGAGGGCCAGGTCCAGCCCCTTGCAGGCGTGTGCACATCCATGTGTGCACACTCACACTTGTGCACAGGTGCACACACGCGCCCATGCACACACACACAGGGAGCTTCCTGGACCCTTGCACACCTCCTCCATTACCCAGCCTCGTACCTCATCCTTCCATTGCCGTTCCACACCCGCCCCCACACCCCGGCCACCATCGCTGGTCACTGGACGGGTGCTCAGGCCTTGTCCTGGGCACCCTGAAGCCCATTCTCCTCTTAGCAGACCAAGTGGCCTGTTAAACAGCCACATGGCTGGCCATTTTCCTAAGCCAGCCCTCCCACATTGCTCAGGATCAGCCCACCATTGTCACTGTGGCCTCCAGGTCTTCATGTCCAGCTCCTGTCTCACCCCCTGCCCTTGCCTCCCACTACCCCTCAGCTTTCTTCGCTCCTTCCACCCTGGCCTCCGTACCCTTCCTCAACGCCACAGCTTCTGTGCATACTGTTCCCTCTGCATGGGAAACTCCCCTCCACCACCCACCTGTCTGCCTCCCACACATCCCAGCTCACTCAGCTTTCGAATCACTTCCTCAGGGCATCGAGGGTCCCCTTCATGTCGCCTGTCTCAGATGCTCTGGTCTCCTGTGCTCTGTCTTCACAGCATGGGTTCCCTGTTGCCACTGGGATTACATTTTTTTGGGAGTGAGTCCGTGTGTACTGCCCACCTCCTACCAGACTGTGGGCATGATGAGCAGGGACCAAGTCCTCCACGACCCGTCCAGGGCCTGCCCCGGGAGCTGGCCACACTAGACAGTGGTTGAATAAACAGATGTATGAGTACCCAGAGACACAGACGCTCTTAGGTACACACAGAGACACACAAACACATCCACAGGCAATGCACGGGAACTCCCACATAGACAGACACTTGGACAGGCTCACAGACATGGGCCTGCAAACCTATGTGTACAGAGAGACACACAAAGACCGAAACACACGCACGTGCCCACCGTTGTCTCCTGTGGGCTCAGTGCATCTCATCAGCCAGTGGGCGCCCCTGTGACATGGCTTATGTGCAACCCTTGCCCTGCGCCTCAGGTGGGGTCCCCTGTCTGCACGGCCTCCTGGACTCCATTGCCCTGGCCTTGGCTGCAGGGAGCTATGCCCAGACCACAGCCTCCCCAGGCAGGATTCTCCAGGCCCTGGCAATAGCCTCAAAGTATTAGTACTTACGACAAGTAGCTTTCAGGCCCAGCGTGTAGTATCATAGCCAGTACGAACTGGCACTCAGGCTAACACGGGCGGCCTGGCATTAATCACCTCTCACACAGCATTTTAAAGGAAAGCTACAGTGTGGGGAAAGGATTGATGACCACGCATGAAGCTGAAGCTTGGCGTTTTTCTCAGCAATGTTTTGCTCTGGGAATCACGGCTGAAGCTGGCCGGGGTCAGGGTTCCTGTCTCAGGCTCAAGGAGGTTCCAGCTGGAAACAGGCAGCTGTGGGGGCAGATGGAGGTGAGGAGCTGGGCCTGGGAGAGGGACGGCAGGCCCCCAGGCAGAGTGGCTGGCGGGGCGGGGCGCAGAGGTGGCAGCACAGAGGGCCCTCACCTGGCTTCACCTGGGGGCAGGGGTCAGAGGGGCATCTGGCGCGAGGAAGCAGAGGTGGGGCGCAGAGACAGGCCTGCACCCCTGGAGCAGGGAAGGGGGCGCTGAGACTTCGAGGCAGCTCACCACCCTAAAAACCTACGGGCGGCTTCTCTCTTTCTAAGACGGCTCTCCCCCTCTTAGAGAAAAGCACAAGAAGGCAGGGAGGCCCTCCTGGGGGTTCTGCTCATCCCTGGGGGCCCTGGGTCAGTCCTTGCTTGCTGACAGCTTGCCTCTATGCTATCAGCAGCCCCTGAAAGAGAGACCTAGAGCCATGGCCCTTTGCACCAGGCATGAGGGCACGACACAAGGCGACGCCTCTGTGACCCGATTTTTCAAATTGAAGGGCATGTCCCCGGTTACCCGCCTTCTGACCCTCTGCCGGCTAGACACCATCTTCCCCCAAGAAGGGTGCTCTTGACTTCTCCTTCTGCGGCAACCCTAGCAGCTTCTAGGTCCCTCTATCCTGACCTCTGTTTTTCTTTACCAGGCCCAGGCCTCGCCCTTCTTCCAGACCCTGCGTGTCCAGCCACATTGGCGGGAGCGGGGTGCTTTGGGCGACCGCGGGAGGGGTTCCTGTGGCACCCAGGTCTCCGGGCTCTGTTTGCTCATCCCTCGGGGGCTGGCGGCTGGCCTGGCATCTCTCGGCTGGAAGTGCTGAAGACTCCTCGGCTGATCTGAGAAACGTGAGAACAGAGCTGGGAAAATCGGCCGTTTTTGTGGTTTGGGGGTTTGAAGCAAGTTTCACAACTGATCTCCCAAGAACACGGTCCAGTCAGATGTGCTCCCCACCCGGGGGCCGTTTCCCTGCTGGCTCCGGTGCTGACCGCCCGCCCGGCTGGGTCACGGAGGGGAGGGCCGGGGCCGGGCCGGGGGCTTCACTTGCCTGCCCCACCCGCTCCCTGCTTTCCTTCTCCGGAGAGTGAGAGTGAGGAGCTGAGGAGATGGAGCCATTTTGGGGGTTTCTTGTGGTTTCTGCCTCATCCTTCGGCAGGGAGAAAGGCATCCGCTTGGCACCCCTCACTCTCCTCCTGGAAATCTTTCTCAGATGCCTCTCGGGCAGCTGTACCCTGAAAGCTCTCATTTGTGGAAACAAAAAGGCCAAGAAATTCTTGGTGGCCATATTCTTGGGCTGGGGCTGACTAGCAAGGGTGCTGGAGGGACCTGCTCTGGGGGTTCATGGAGAGAGAAGGGACCCCAGGGAGCACCCCCTGCCCACCCTGAATCCCCAAAACTTCCGCTGCCTCCCTGCAGACCACACTCAGCTCTGCGGGGAAGGGGTCCTCAAGGCCCAGCCTTCCCCAAGTGGCCTGGCCCCCCAGCCTGTCCTTCCACCCTGGGAAGTCCCCAGCTCCCTCAGGCCAGCTGGGGCAGAACTGAAATTGGTGACATCTGCCTCTCTGGCCCTTTGGCTGCCACCTCCACCCACTCGCCCCAGAGTCTTCCTGCAGGAGCCTCCAAACCCGGGAGGAACAGCAGGCCATGCTCTCCCTGAGTGAGCACTGTTCTCGTGTCTTCCACACCCCCCCCCCCCCCCCCCACCCACACAGGGCCAGACCTGCTCCCCACTTCTGGTGGTAGGTGCTTGATTCTGCACCCGCCATCCCTCTGCTCAAGAGCACAGTGGGATGGGGCCTCTGCTTGTTTCTCAGACACTCCGTCTCCCACCCCACACAGTGGAGGGCAGACCAAGGCTCCAGGTGGGGACGTTCCTGCCCCGGGTCGTGGTGTGGAGCCTTGGTGGGCTTGGGACAGAGTCCTGGCTTCCTGCCTCTGCTGAGGGGACCAGGACAGTCCTGCATGCAGTTACCAAGAAGAGTGGGGCGGGGGACGTGCCACGTCCCACTGGGCAGCTAGGAAAATAGAGCTGGGGCTGGGCGTCACCAGACTCATGGCCAGGGAGACGGGCAGTCATGTGCTCCATCAGGGGACCCGTTGAGTGGTCACATGGACACGGTGAGTGGAGAAGGATCAGGCCAGCCCTGCCAGGAGTCCCACATGGCAACACTCAGGGCCAGGGAGAGGTGTGTGGTCAGACACAAATACTTGGCTGGGCAGGAAGATTCGAGCAGATCCACAGAGCCCTCTTGATCAGAACCAGATAAGCTTGGACAACTGAACACACCCAGGCGGACAGTTAGCTGGAGTCTGAGAAACCCTCAGTGAGGCCGCCCCGTGGGTCGCGTAGCTACGTACAGATGAGGCTGACAGCATCGGAGGCAGGCAAGATACCCCAACACAGCGGCTGGTGCCGGGCCCAGGAGGGCTGGGGTGTCCTGGGTGCATCTGCCGGGGCTGTGTCCCCTTCCCGTTCCCTATCCATGTACCCCCTCCCAGCTTCCTGTTTCTGTTTTGGGGCTGCAGGAACTTCCTCTTCTCATCACGGTTCAAAATGGCTTGCTTGTCTCAGCTAGGGGCCCCATGGGGGGCTGGTCATCCCAGCACAAGGGACAGCCGCAGAGGGAGGGGGGATTTGCAGCCTTAGGGGTAGCAGGCCATTGAGGTGTGAACTGTGACCCCTCCCACAGGGCTCCAGCTGGACCCCTGACAAAGCTTCCCCTGGTCCTCGGATGGAGCCTCCTGGGCAAGCACGGCTCTCAAGGCCAAGGTGCGCTGGATCCTGCATGAGTGCCCTGGAGCAGTCACTGTCTCCTTCGTGCCTCAGACAAAGCACTCAGAGGATCTTTTGCTCTCCCCTTCTTCCTGCTTCCTCCAAGGCATCCCGGTGCTCACAAGCAGCATATCGGCCCGTGGTGTACTCGCACATACATGCACGCACACAGACGCGGCCCCACAAGGAGCTGAGCAATGGAGGGGCTGGCCTGGACTGGGGAGTGCCCATGTGTGTGCATATTTGGTGAGTGTGTGTGTGGGATCACGTGGGATGCTCGTGTGTGTGAGTGTGCGGGTCTCCGGATGAGTGTGCGTCCGTGCGTGTCTGGGGGGTACCACCTTTCTCCTCTCAGCCGCATCCTGTACGCTGAGCAGAGCTGCTCCCCCAGGTGAAGCTGAGTCGTGTCCTGCTGAGACCCCTGCTTCCCTCACCTGCTGACTCCCAGGGTGGGCGTGGGGCACCGTCACTCACAGGGCCTGGGGCACGGGAGGCAGCCACGAGGGGGCCGTGGGGCAGTGTGCCAGGGAGGGTACACGAAGTAGTCCTCAAGCTGCCAGGAACTGCCCTGATCCACTGGGGATATAGGTCCATAAGAGGGGCAGCCTCTTGCAGGCCCGGGACCCTATGAGCACCCTGGGCCTGGGATGCGACGTAGGGGCGAATGTGGGCAGGGCTGCAGAGAGGCTGAACTCGCACCTGCCTCCCTGCTCATCCAGCTGGCCCGGGGTTGGAGCTGGGGATCCAGATGCTTCCTCCCAGGCGCTGGGGCCAGGGTCAAGGTCAGGACAGGGCCCCCTCCCCAGTGCTCTCTACAGCATTTCCCCTGCTAAGTGCTGGGCATCTCCTTTGATGCCCAATGCCTGTTGTTGTCCCTTACAGATGAGCCGCCTGAGACCATGTGGTCAGGAGGCTATGACACTGGGACCCAAAGCCAGGTGGCCACACTGCAGGGACGCACACCAAACTCTGGGCCCAGCCACCTCCCTCCCTGTGGACGGCCCACAGCGAGAGAGCATAGGGAAGCCAAGAGCCAGGGGTCACCTGGTCCCACTACTCAGCACCTGGATTCTGCTCCCCATTAGCACTGAGGAAAGGCAGCAGAACAAACGCTCACCGACTGTTTACACTGAGGGCTTGGGGCCGTAATTAAGTCTCGCGAATCAGGCCTTTATCGGCCAGGTATCTTGAGCAGCCTCCGAAGGGGAGACATCCCAGAGCATCTAATGAAGGAAAGTTGGATGGGTTTGAAGACTTTTTTAAGCCCTGAAGAATAGGCCTTTGTTGCCAGCTCCTCTCCTGTGGCAGCCTGCCTGGTCCCTGGACTCCGGTGGCTGCCCCGGGTCAGGGGCAGGACCAGGCGGCCCCAGCCCTGGCAGCCCCCACCCCCAGCTGGCTCCTCCAATTCCAATGAGGCCACCAGCTATGTGCGGGGCCCCAGGAGTGGGGCCTTAGGGATGCCCCCTCCTCTGCCCTCAATGACCCACCTCACCCTGCCAGATTCTGACATCTGCCCTGGGCAGGCACCATTGTCAGGCTGGATCCAAACCAGGTGGTGGTAGGGTGGGGCTGGTGCTGAGGGCTGACCTTTGATTGCCCCCCCCCCCCCCCCATTACCTGGCTCCACCAGGTCTAGGCCTACCATCCTCTCTTTGCCTGTACACCTTTGCTAAATCTGTTCCTTCCACCTACAATGCTTTTCCCTGTTCTTTCCTCTGGCAAATTTCTACCTATATTTTAAGACTTACCTGGGGCATCACTCCCCCCTGGCAACCTTCTATGCACTCCAGACCAGGGTCCCTGTCCCTCTTTTGTGCCCCTTGTCCCCCCTGCTAAATGGTCTCCGTTCCCCCAGGTGTGTGTCCCCTGAGGGCAGGACTTGGGTATCAGGCTAGCCCTGTGCCTGGCACAGGATAAGTAAGTGCTTCGTTCCTAGTTATTGGAGTAAAAAGAAGAGTGAGCAGAGGGCAGCCATGTCACCCAGTGACAGACTGTACACTCGGAACCCTCACTTTCATTCTCGGAGGGAAGTGCTGCTCGCCCCACTTTACAGATGGGGAAACTGAGCTTGGGAGCAGAGAGGACTTGCCCACAGCAGCTGGATGGTGGGTGGAGGGTCCAGGGCAGTGAGCGGCTGACCTTCTCTGTAGAGGGCCAGATGGTAAATTCTCCAGGCTCTGCGGGCATCCCATCACTGTTAACACACATTCAACCGCCATTGCAGGGCAAGAGCCACCACAGGCCGCCCTCAAACGAAGCAATGTGGCTGGGTTCCAACAAGGCTTTATGATAGACGTCATGTCACTTTCATGTGTCACAAAATATGATTCTTCTTTTGATTTTTTTCTAACCATTAAAAAGTGTAAACATTGTTCTTAGCTCTCAGGCTGTACAAAAACCAGCGTCAAGCCTGATTGAGTGTGGGGCCTGTGGTTGGCTGATCCCTGGTCCCCGGTGAGAATGAAGTGTGCTTTCCCCACCCTGTCAGAGCCCGGCCTGGTCAGGCCTCCTGGGGCCCCCAGCTCAAATGTGGTGTGTGCTCAACAAAAGGAGAGAGCAAACAAATGGGTGAGCTAACTAGCCTACTATCTAACCAACTAACCAGTTAACTATGCCCTCATCTCTCGGGTTCAGAGTTACCTCCTTCCCATCTCTGGGGTTCTTTAGACCTGACTGACCCCTTGTCCTGTGACCTAGCTCATTGACCTCTTGCCCAATCTCCATCTGTCTGACTTCAGTCCAGGCCTTTCATCAGCCCTCAGGCTGCCCGAGGTGGTGAGAACCCAAGAGAAGCCCAGGAAGGGCCTAGAAGCTGCTCGTGGGCACTCATGACCACCAGGCTGAGGGCAGAGGAGTGGGAGTGGCTGTGTGTTGTGGCGAAGGGGCTTCAGGGCTGATAGGCGGGGTCTGGCTAGGCCTTAAGGGTGGGGAAAGATCCTCCATCCAGGCAGACAAAGGACACATTCCAGGCAGCAGAATGTTCTAGACAAAAGTGTGGAAGTAGTAGCTGACCAAGTGTGGGACTAGATTCAAGGGGCCCCTCTCTGTACAGGGCTGGGAGCAGCCAGGCAGAGCATAATCTCATCAGGACCAGAGAGTGTGGGTCCGAATCCTGGGCCCAGCCCCGGTCCACTCAGCTGGGCCTGCCTGTATGAGATGAGTGAACCAGGAGGATCCCAGAAGGCCTTAGCATCTCCCAGATAGGCCCACCCCTATGCCTGACACGTGGCCATTCCCATTTCAGTCTCATGCTTTCGGGTTTGGCATAGCCTTCTTGGTCATTCATTCGCTCAACAAACGTTGGTAGACCACCAGCTAGGTGCCAGACAGGCCCCATCTTGGTTTCAGATGATACAAATATGGACCTTGCCTCGTGGAACTGACAATCCAGGAGGGAAGGTGGACGATGGACAAGCAAGAAAGGCCGAGAGCAGGGCCATTTCTAAGAGCACGAGGAACTGGAAGTGCAGCATAGCAGGGCAATGTAACTGGCGGTGACTGGGGGCTGCTTCAGGAGGGCCTCCCTGGGATGGGGACAGTCCAGCCCAAATCCAAATGAGGAAAAAGGGCAGCCAAGCAAAGTGTGAAGTCCCAGGATAGGAGTCAGCTGCTGGACAGACAGACCCTAGAGAGGGGCAGAGGGATGAGCATGGAGGTGGGGAGGGTGGCAGGCCACACAGGATCTTACAGGATGCCGTGGGGAGGGCAGCCGATATAAGGGCCAGGAGAACCGGAGGGAGGCCGGGCCAGAAACGTGATCAGGTTGATATTTGCAAAGGTCCCTGGCTATGCTGCTGTTGTATGAGGAGCTGAGGGTGGGAACTGCAGGGCAAGACGCCTGTGAGCAAATGTGCTGGGAGACGTGTGTGACTCCCTGGGTCCTGCAGGGGAGTCAAGGGCCGGGTCTCCTGCTGGAGCTGGCGGGAAGGATGGGTAGGACGTGGGCGGTGGGCAGGCCCCGAGACTGCTGCTCTTGGCCTGACTGGCGTTCGTTTGGCAGGCAGCCGCGGGGGAGCCGTGTGTGGGCACGTCCTGGGGCTGCCCGCCCGCAAGCTCACCCGCCGCCCCGAGACGGGGCTCAGGCAGGCTGGTTCGCCCGGGCCCCACTGTCAGCGCCATGGAGGTGAGGCGGGTTGCTGGATGGCAGGGACCTCTGAGGGCCCTGAAGCCAGTGCAGAGGACAGAGAACTCCTCCATCCACCCTTACCAGGCCTCCGTGCACTGTCAACCACCCCTTGTTGAGGGCCCACTGTGCGCCAGATGCAGCCCCCATGCCAGGGTCTGTCTAGCCAGGCAGACCTACAGGAAATGAGCATCTGCATCTGATCTGGGGCCAGCCCTGGGATGGGCGACCCTCCCACAGCAGGGCCACAGGCCCTCCAGCCCCAGCCCTGTCCTGGCTAAGGCATGTCAGCTGCTGCCTCTCCTACTCCCAGTTCCCATGTCCCTTGTGGTGCCTGGCCCCGAGGAGGCACTGTGCAGCCCAGGCCTGCATGACCCATGCCCCTACACACGCACACAGACACGGGCCCCCCTCCCATGCACACTCTCTTCTGCTCGCCAGGTGGCCTTCACATTGTTGGATGCCCTCACTTGCTGACCCCAGCCATCCGGCGCCCCCAGGAAGTCTGAGACCAGGAAGGCCTGTGTGTGCAGGTGTCTGTTTGTACATGTGTAGCTACGAGTGTGTGCATTGTGAAGATGCCTGTGTGCTTGTGTGTCTGTACGCAACTGTGTGCATATTTGTGCCTGAGTGTGTGCATGCATGGGACCATGAGTGGTGTGGGGGTCTCTGAGTCTGTGTGTGTGTGCCGGGCATCTGCGTGTGCACCTGTGACTATGAGTGTGTGATGGGTGTCTGTGTGCACCTGTGTGCGTATCTGTGTGTGTGAGGGTGTGTGAGCGTGTGTGTGGCCCGCACCCTGGGGGTGGCCCGGCCTGGCCGCGTCCCGTGGCCTGTTTTCCTGCTCCCCCGCCTCCTCTTAGAGCGTGTTGACTCAGGGAGGGCCAGGCAGCCTTCGTTCAGGATTTCCTGGTTGGGCAGAAGTGGTGACTTGAAAAGGCAACAGTTGGGTCCTGAAGTGGACGCTGAAGGGTCTGGGCTGTGCAGTGCTCCGTGGTGCCCGAGGCCATGTGCCTGCCTCCGCTGGCTCTCCAGGGGCAGCTACAGAAAGCCTTTGCCCCTGCGTGGGCCCACGGGCTACCCCCGAAGCCTTTCCTGAATGTTCCCCTCCCTGGCACGCAGCCTGGGGGCTCCGGGGCTCCCCTCTAGAGCTGGGTAGGGAGGGCTGCGCTCCCCAAAGACGGGTTGGCATGAGCAAAGGGAGCCTCAGCTCCCCCAGGCACTGGCGGCCCCCAGGTCCCCTATCAGGTTGGGTCAGGATACCTGGATCCGCCCCCCATCCCTCCACCAACCCCATCCCCCAAAGCCTCAGCAGACAAGAATGAAAATCTTCAAGGCCGATGGTCTCAGTCTAGGAACGAGTGGCGAGCTCCAGCAGCGCCGCATGGGGACCCCTCTGAGAACTGCCGCTCTCAGGGGCCAGGAGCACTAGCCCAAGGGCTGGCCGCCTGTGAGAAATGCAGAGTCCTGGGCTGCACAGACCTGCCGAGCCCACTCCTGGGCTTCCACACGTCCCTGGAGGTGCTGCTGTCACCTTCGGAGAGGCACTGGGTGGGCCAAGCCTCCTCCCCGTGGCGAGGCCTGGGTCTTGGGTGAGACTGAGGGCAAGGCTGCCCCCAGGCCAGGAGGTGGGGGTAGGGCTGAGTTGGGGGTGGCAGCTGCCCGCCCTGCCAGTGCGGAGAGCCTAATCTGTGGGACAAAGCGGGGATTTGTAGCCCAAAGGCTGCTAATGCGACTCCAGCTCCTCTGTCAGCACGCTCCCTGAAGAGGGAGGAAGCTGTCCTCAGGGCACGGAGCTGCCTGTCCTGGCTCTGTCTGGGAAGAAGGGGGGAATCCGCGGACGATGGGCGCTCAGCTGTCCCTGAGCAGAGTCAGCACAAGCAGCAGCCCCTGTGGGGGTCCCCGGAGAGCCCCCAGTCCAGGCCCTCGTGAGCTCAGGCCCAGGGTGCCTGTCCCCCATAGACACTGCCACCAAGTCTGTCCCCTGCCAGGAAAACAGGCTTCACCCCGGCCCCGCACACCCATTATGACCCTTCCCTTTCTGAACAAGTTCTCCTCTGTCCGCACCCCACCCTGCCTCGTGTGGAGCCGGGCTTTGAGAGGCGAACAAGGGCCTCAGGCCCCACTTTTGTCCACCTTGGTGCCCCAGGATCCTGGCACAGGCCTGCCCTGAGTTGGGGAGGAGGGTGTCAGAGTCCCTGGGGGCTGCAAAGAGCCGGTGCCCTCTGAAGCAGAGGGGAGGGGAGCACTCCAGGGCCCCCTCATGCAGGGTGGCAGCAGGGGGTGGTGCCCGGGCTCTGGTCTCCAGCCCATACCACACCGGGCAGCCACGAGCCGGGCAGCCGTTAATAATTAACCCCGGGCCTGGGCCTTGACCTCGCGGGCCTCTGAGTAAACAGGCCTTTCTGGCCAAGCGTCCTCGGCCTGCTGGAGCCTGCTGAGCCCCTCCCGGCCTCTCTGCCCCTTGGCCTCTTCTGGCCTTGTGGTCCAGGTCTCTGGCCCACTCCTTAGCTGCCGAGCTGGAGCAGTGGCCAGGGGTCTGGGCCTTTGGCCTCTCTGACTCCCACCCTTCTTCCTACTATATATTCCTATTACTGTTCCTATGATGGGCCTACCACCTATTCCTGCCCCTGCACCTATTCTCTCCACACCCTTCTCCCCACCCTCCTGGCCTTTGAGGTGGTGCCTCCTCTTCTTGGACTGGGGTTTGCCGATGGAGTGTCTCAGCCCCGGCCTCAGACCCCGCATCAGTACCGCTGGGGCTTGTCAAGCCGGAAGCCCCCAGCACAGCCTCAAGCCCACCAGTGATAAACTTCTGTGGCCAGAGCCGGGACTCCATATGATTCTTGTGGCCACTGACGTTTGGACCTATGTCCTAGTTCTGACGGGTCGGCCCGTGGTGGTGTCAGCCTTGGTAGCAGGCAATGTGCAGCTTGGGCTTCCTTGAGCACCCCTGTGTGGACAGTCAGTGTCCACTGTCAAAAGGCCCATGTTCTAGCTTTAGCTTTGCCCTGACCATCTATGTGACCCTGGGCCAGTGCCTCGACTCTCTGGGCCTCAGTTTCTCCTCAGTACAATAAGAAATGGCACAGAAATCCCAGGGCTTGCCACCTCCAGGATTCTAGACTCCACTCTGGCTTGGAGTGAGACCAAGGACAGAGACAGCTCATGTCCCACCCGGCCCCAGTAATCACTCAAGGACAGAGTGATGGGGATGGGCCCTCGTGTTCCTAGCTGCCAAGCATCCACTTCTTCCCTCTAGGGCAGCCCCGTGTTCCCTTGGGGAACCAACCCTCTCCCTCTCTCAGACCACGCGGTCCAGGGAGGGCTGCCCCAGCGGGGCCTCTGGAAGTGGGTCGTGTGCCCTGGGCCTGGCCAATGGGTGTCAGCCCTGAGACTTTTGCTGGAAATACTGAGAGAAATTGTTTTCCTCTCCCGAGGTGGCAAAGCAGGGGAACGTGAGCCCGGAGGCTATCTTGCTGCAGCCTGTGGGAAGGTGGACGAGCACAAAAGAGAGCAGAGAGACGGACATGGATTTCCATAGCTTAGATCCAGCGGCCTGAAGCCGCTACCACCCTGGGCTTTCAATCACAGGAACTGTCTCTTTTCTGCTCAAACCAGTGCGGGTTGGGTTTCTTCCCTGATTCGCACATTCTCACACCTGACTCAGACCATGCAGAGAAGACGTCATAACGCGCCATAGCGGCTGGTACACACACTGCTAAACATCCGCTCAGAGAATGCGAACGAAGACCAGGGCCAGTGAGGAAGCCAGCCCCCGCCGCAGTGAGCGGGGGCGGGGAGGAATCAGCGAGCACAGGGGAGGGGCTGGACCAGGCCAAGTAGTGACAGGCAGAGAACTTGGTATCCTGGGCCCTTGGGAGCCATTGAGGGCTCTGGATGAGGTGAGGATGGGCAAATGGGTGAGGCTGGCAAGCTGGACTCCCTGACAAGGGGATGAATGTGATTGTGTTTGCATGCGTGTGCACACATACACGCTCATACACACACACACTGAGCTTTGCATGCAACAAACATTCTGAGATGCCTTCTGGGAGCCCTTTGAGTCCCTGCCCCCTGCAGAGGACTGGAAGTGGCTCTGCACATGTGTGGGTCAGAGGCCTCTGGTCAGCTGGGCCCTCCCTCCACCTGGGCTTGGGTGGTTCCTGGGAGCCCAACGACCACCCGGGCGGGGGCAACTCAGGGCGAAGGAGCTGCCTCCTCTGCTCCACCATAGGGTGGGAGGGGCATCAGGGCCTCTGGAGGAGCAGAGACTCAGTCCCAGTGGGGCTCCCCAGGACCCCCAAGGGAGGCTGGCCTCACGGACCTCACCGGGCTGGGCTCAGGGAGAGGCCTTGTCCTGGGCAACAGACTCTGGGCAGGCGAGAATCCTGGAGGCAGAGTGCTTCAGACACACTGCATCCGCCGTGCAGACACACACACACACACACACACACACACACACACACACACACACACGGTAGACACAGCACATGGATGACACCCTCATGGTCAGCCATCTTGTGCGAGCCCTGGTATCGGGAAGGTGGAGGGCCTCTGTGCGGCCAGGGAGCAGGGGCAATCGATGGGGACGCCCCACCTCCGAGACTGCTGCCTGACTCCTGGGCTCTGGCCTGGGAAAGCCTCTTTCCCAGCAGTGGGACCAGCTGGATTGAGGGCGTCCGGAGGCCGCGCCGGGTCCTCCCCGGGCCGCTCCTCTGACGCCGCCTTTCTCTGTTCCTCTTCCTTTCCCTGCCTTGCCTTGGCCTGTTTCAGCCCCTTCCTTGTTTCTGACTCCGGCTCTCTCCTCTCTCTATGGCTCTCATTTGCTGTCTCTCAGAGGGGACACCCAGGACACGGGCCAAGCCTAGCGCTGGGGCTCTGGCCCCTTGGTCACACGGCCCAGCTTTCATCTTCGCGCTGCTCCCTGCCCTGCTTCCTCCCTCTGGCCAGAGCGTCTTGCCCTTTGCCCTGGAACTGCCAGCACCCCAGGGGGGCCTCTGGCCTCGCCTCTTGCCCCAGCCTCTGTAGCCCATGTTCCTTCCCTGTAGGCTGGCCGGCAGGCTGGGCCGTGGGGAAGCCACAGAGCCAGGACACGTGTCCTGGCCCCGGGCAGAACCCTCGTCCTGGCCGCAGAGCCACACTGGCCAGGCCCAACTCTGTCCCCTGAAACCCCTGGAGCCCTGGGCAAGGCTCCTCCACTGGGCAGCTTTGGCCTCCCACCCGACTCTAGGTTGGGAAACCGGCTCCAGCTTGGAGCAGAAGCCAGGATGAAGCAGGATGTGGAGGGGCCCCCAGCAGAACTGAGGTCCAACCAGCGACGAAGTAGGAAGAGGGACCCTGTGCCTTGTCATCCCCCTTGACAGGGCCTCGGGGAAGAGCCTGCTTTGGAAGGGGGAGCGAGAAACAGGGACCATTTCACAGCTGTAGGTCTTGCCGGGTGGGAGCAGAGAGAAGGCCTCCCTGGGGAGATGGGAGGAGCACCTTCCAGCCTGGGCAGGCGCGTTCTGGGGGCCCTTATTGTGCTCCCTGCTGCCATCCAGGCCAGAGTCTGCTGGTGCCTGCCTCCAGGAAGCCCGCCTGCGCAGACCCAGAAGTGGGAGGAGCCCAAAGCAGCTGGCCTTCTTCAGCAAGCCCCTGGGCTAGGACTCCGCCTTGTCACACTCCTTAGGCTAGAAGTTGCAGGGACAGAGCTGGGCCCTCTACTCTGGGAAGACCCTATCTGCCACCTAGCCTCAGGGCCAGGCCTCAGGGCTGGGCTGGACAGTGGGGGAGAGCCTGGGCTGCGTTGGCGATGCCTCAATTTTGTATCCCAGAATCCAGGACGAGGCGTCGCTTCCGGTCACCAAGGGGCTGGTATTCGAGGAAGTCCCCTGGAAAAAGGCCATCAGCCCTCGCTGGGCCCAGGGCTGCCAGATGCTACAGCAGGTGACCCTGGGCAGTGTCAGGAGATGCCAGGAGCTGACGACAGGGCAGTTGGGGACAGTGATCAGTGTCTGCAGAGCTGCCAGGCTGCCTAGGTTTGCGTCTGGCTGAGGGTCTGAGGGGTGCTTTTCCCTCTTGGAGTCTCAGCTGACATCCTGGGGTTGTGAGGTAAGGTGGGTAAGCGCCCAGATTGCTGCCCAGCGCACACGCAGCCCTCAATCAATGCAGCCGTTAGCGCTATTTGGACCGGCAGGCTCCACAGGCTGGAGAGGCCAGGTCCTTTCTGCAGACCTAGGTTAGGGCCTGCGATTGACTAGGTGAAGGGAAATGCTCCTGACCAACTCCCCCTTTCCTGGGCCCCAGTGTCCTCAGGGCACAAAGCGGTTTGCACTCTTGTAATCATGCACGCACCTGGCTTTGGCTCCCCGGGACCCAGCCACCTGCTGGAAAACCAAGAGCTGCCTTTTCAAAATAATGATTAAGAATCAGCATTGACTATTCAAATCGAAACTCCCCAAACCCCTCTCCGGGGTACGCAGGTCCTCTGGAGCCTGTGGGTAGAAATCTCTTACCCTAGTGGAAAAAGCAGTCTGCCGAAACGGAAGTCTTCCTCAATTTAGCTGAGTCATTTTCTTGTGGTTAAGGAAGTCCAGGTCACCTCTGGCCTTTCCCCTAATGCCCATGGCCCCGCCAGCCTGGGGGACCCAATCCACACTTGCCCCATGCCTGCCTCAGCTAACGCAGGGTCCTCCCAGCAGAGGCCTTGGCAGTGAGACTCCCCGCCCTCCTGCGGCTCCCCCCAGCTGCTGCCTGCTCCCACGTGGGAGTCTGGAGCCCTCGAGACCCAGGAACCTGGGTCGCATCCCAGAGTGGACCCTGAGCTACAGTGGAGGAGAGGCGGGCAGACTCGTGGCCTGGGCAACTCTCAGGGGTCTGTTCTCTGGGTGCCCACAGGCCCATGGTCTTGGGCCCCAGTGGGGCTCACTGCAGCCGGGGATGGGGACTCCGTCTTGTCCTGGATCTGAGGAACTTGGCCCAGGAGTGGCAGGTTCCTGCCCAGCCAGGGCTCCCGGTTCACTGGAGGCTGGTACTGGTTGGTGCCCCTGTCTGGCCTCAGGCCGCTGCCCCTACCTTGGAGAGCCTTAGGAAGCTTGCAGAGGCCATCCTCTGGGAGGATGGAGGGATGTCGTGGGCAGGCCACCTGAGTGCTGTGTGGAGGGCCTTTAAGGCACCAAGCCGCAGCAGATGCCCGGCAGGGAGGGGAGGCCAGCTCTGTGGGCAATGGGTCTTAGCCATCTCTGGGCCAGGTGCCTGAAACCAGGGACATCCTAGGACGGCCCCTCATCTGAGCCCTGTGTCTTCTGGCCTGGGTGCCCATCCCGGGCTGTCCGGGAGTCAGCGGGAGCTCTGCGGCTGCCCTCTCGTCTGTGCTGAGGCTTCCCTCGGCTGACACAGGTCGTGTGCTCTCTGGGGCTCGGTCTCAGCCTGAGAAGTGGGCGTGCTGATACCCACGGCCCGGGGTTGTTGGGAATGTCAAGGAACAGCAGAGTCAGAGGGAGCCAGGAGGTCAAGCCCCAGGGTGTGTGTGGGATCATTGAAAGCCCTGATATCTTTGGGGGATCAGAGGACCCCTACGCTTTACTTGTGGGGTCCCAGGAGTAGTGAGATTCGGGGCTGCTCTTTGCTGACCTGGGGAGGAGCAGTGTAGCAGCGTGGGCTGGGGGCATGTCCCAGCTGGGGTCTGAGGTCCCCCCGTGGAGCCCCCTTTAGCCTAGAGTGTCAGGGCAGAGAAAGGCCAGCCGGACATACCTGCATCCTGGAAGCTGTGGAGATGGACCCGGGCCTGGAGAGACTTCAAGGCTAGGAGCAGGTGATGGTGCTATTGGGGCCCACGTGGGACCCCAAACCAAAAGGATCAGGACACTGCTGCAGCTGCCAGGAAGGTCTACCTCCCTGGAGGGCACATTGGCCCATCTTGATGCCCAGCAGGCATCCACCGGCCTGGCGCTGGGGGCTGTGTCGCCCACAGTCATCCCACACCCACTTGGACTGGGTCCTCTGAGGCTCTGGCAGCAGTGTTTGGGAAATTAGGTGAGGGGGGCCTGGGATGAGGGTGAGGAAGGGAACTATTTATGTCTAAAAGTCATCTTGAAATTTTCAACATTTTTTTTTTCAAAACAAAAGCTCTACACGTGGTGGAGGGGTGAAGCTCGCTCTGTGGGAAATGAGTCAGACAGCCATAAAATGTGTTTTTCTGAGCCGAGGGGATTATTTTACATCTTGCGGCGTGAAGACACTGAGAGGAAGCCCTCCTGCTGGCCCCTGACGGGCTCCCTGTCCTCCAACCTGGGCCACGCGTCGCCCTCCTTCCTGAGGGGGCTCTCGCCCTCCCGGGGCAGATGAGGCCTGCGGCTGCCTCCCACCTCCAGGCCTCTCCCTTCTCCCTCTATGACCTCACCTCCCATTCTCTGAGGCAGGAGTGAGGCCGTGAAGGGTGGTGGCCTCGTGCTGGCTCCTGGCTTCACCATTTACAGCCTGAGAATCTGGGTGAAGTCCAGGGGGCCTCGGGGAGCCTCCTGCCCCTCATCTGATGGACAGGCTGGTGTGGGACCATCCCTGGAGCAGCTGACAGGATGCAACCAGAGACAAGAAAGCATCTATATGCCACTGGTGTTCAGCAAAGGGCTTCCCTTCCCAGCCAACAAGCAGCATCCTTGCGTCTAGGTGATGAGGGGCCCAGGGGGCAAGCTGGTCCTTTGGGGGCCCTTCCCAAGGCCAGAAGGGAAGGTGTCCTCTCCTAACCTCCCCTGGCTAGCATCCCCACTCTGCTGAGTCATGTCCCCCCAGCTCTGGTCCCAGCGATCAGGAAACAGAATCCCCACCCCAGGGGCTGAAGGTCTCAGAAGGCCTGGGGTCAAGTAGTTCCGGGGCCCTGGCGGACAGGACCCAGTGGCTTCAGAGTTCTCAGGCTTCTGCTCCCCATTCCTCCTGGTCCCTGCAGGTATTGGGTGGGACAGCAAGGATGGGCTCTGCCTAGAGCACCTCTGAAGTCCCTCTTGGGGCTGCTGTCCATTGCCATGTGTGTCTGCCACAGCCCCACCACTAAGTGCTAGAGTCACAGATCCCATGGACAACCTGGAGCCCAGGGGACCTATGTGGCCTGCGGGGAGAGACCGCAGAAGTCAGGAACAAATGCGGGGCCCAGATCACATTAGCTGATTCCAGAAACCCACCACCTTCCTCCACTAGGGCTGTGAACTTGCTTTTCCTTTGGAAGCAATGGTATGAGAGTCACTCTGAGTTGTCCTCGCTCTCCACGGGCTCCATTTCTTCCTGGGTCAAAGAGCAGGTCCAGTGGACTCCAGTTGTTTTGCCTGCTTCATCTTCTCTCATTCCAGCCACAGTACTTGGATGTTCCTCAGAAAACCTCCCCTCCCCGCCTCTCATTCCCTGCAGTGTGGGTGGAGCTGTCCCCTCCTCCCAAACTGCTTTTTGGGGGTAAGGACATTACTCAGGATTGGCCAGTGAGCATCCTCCATCCTCCAAGATGCAGTGGCTGGTTCAGTGAGGAGTCTATGGTCCAACAGAATCCAGTTCCAGGACTTATGACAGAAACTTCAGAAATTGAAGCTCTGTTCTGGCTTGCTGGGTATCTGTTTGGAGGCCTTGAGTTAGTTACTGGGAAGGCTAGTTACTGGGAAGTCAGTTCAGTCTCCAACAGGAGACTGAAGCCAGCAAAAGAATGGCAAAACCAGGAGATGGAGTGAGAGAAGACTCTTGATGACATAGTCTGGCTGCTGGATCCAGCCCTGCCTGAAGACATATCCCATCCTGTTTTTTTCCTCATTGCACTCGGCCCTGTGCCTGAGTCCCTGGCACAGAGGCAGGATTTTGGTGAGATGTGTCAGCATCGGGTGCTCCTTTCTGTTTAGGTCACTCAAGCTAGGATCCTGCAAGCATGTGTAAGCCAAAAGCTGAGGATCTGCCTGGTGTGAGGGCCCAGTCAGAGCAACCAGCACACAGCTGGGCTCACCAACCACAGAAGCCATGGTGTGGGCGAGAGGGGAGACGGGGATGGCCCACACTGTACACGACTCCCTGAGGAGACCTCCCTCAGGGGTGAATTTGGGAGCAGACTTCATGGGAAGTAGCTTATGATTTTCCAGTTTTTAAATTTAGAAAAACAACTAGCAGGATGTTCTTTTGTCTCCACCTTTTGGTCTGTGGGGTGGGCACCTCCACTTGCCGAGGGCACTGAGCGGCGGGAATTGGTTAATTTTGTTAGGTGTCTGTCAGCATTCCTGACACTGGAGTGGAAGCTGCACGAGGGCAGAGGTTCTGCCGAGTGAGTGCGGCTCACAGCTGGGCCCTGGAGCCGAGGGGAGCACCTGCACTCAGGAAATATTTGGTGAAGGAAGGAAAAGCCTTGGTCCTGTCACTCCCCTGCTCGGAATCCTCCAACGGCTTCCCGCGGCAGTTAAAATATACAGAATCTAGATTTCTTCCTCCGCCCCATAAGTAGGGTGACTATGTCCTTTATTGAACAAGGAGAGACGCTTTTTGTGAGTCAAAAAGGATGCTATCAACAATTATGCTGGAAGAGTGGGAGTAAACCAGACCTGTCCCAAGCAAACGGGGGTGCTCGCCACCCCACTCAGAGGTCCCCACGGCACTGGTCTCTGCCCCTCGCCCACATCCAGCCACACTGACTTTCCATGGGAAGGTTGCTGTCTCTCTACCCGGAGAAGGCCTTTTCCTGCCTGGATCTTTCTCATCACCTCGGTCTCCACTACACTGTGCTCTCAGGGGCCTTCCCCGATGACCAACCCTCGCTCAGGCCAGGAGCTCCTTTCACCTCCTGGCACTCATCCCTGTGCTCAGCCCCCGCCCTGAGGCAGCCGGGAGTGATCACGAGGCTTGGGGACACAGCAGCTGTCAGCCCCCGCATGGATGCTGTGTTCCCAGCACACATCTCCAAAGCGAAAGTGAAGGGAGCCTACTTCAGCTTGGAGGCGGGAAGTGAAAGGCAGAGGAGAGGAAGGAAGCAGCGGGCAGCATGGACAGGCCAGGTCAGGGTGCTTCCCGGAACTGTGCGGCGCCGGGCCACCCCAGAAATCACATGCCCTCTGACCTCTGCCACTCTGACACTTAAGAAGTGTTTGGAACCAGAATTTGCGTGCGGATCATAAAGCAGCTCCCTCAGGGAGGAGCTCCCAGCAGACAAGTACCCGGACTGCACAGCCAGACAGAAGACACCGGACGTGTTCACGATTTTTCTAATGACCTCTGTCCTGATCTGGGGCTCTATAAAGTTGTTGCAGCCCCCGTGTTTGTCATTTGGCTCTGGCTCGAGGTGTATGCACGCAGGAATTTGTTTACAGAACGTTGACGACGGCACGGCCTTCATGTGGGCACCGACACCACCCTTTTGGCTGCTCCGAGGGACTGGCCCCCCTCCAGGATTCCCAGACTCATTTGCTGCCCCGGATTCTTTAAAACAAAGAAACCTGAGTATTGGTGTTCACACAAGGTCCTGGCAGAAAACCAAACTCAGCCCCGATGTTTCCAGTAAAGGGACCATTTATGGGGGTGTGACTAGGGTTGAGGGGATCAAGAAGGGATGTTGAGGCCCTGAGACTAGTCACGGCAGCATCGTCACCACCATGGGGCTCCAGAGGTGAGGCAAGGCATTGGTGCTGCCAGAGCCCCGCGAGAACTGGACCCAGGGAGGGCAGAGGACAGGCCACCTGACAGCGGCTGTAGTCTTGAGGGCGGGCGGATGGGGCACTAAGGCAGGCAGAGGGCAGAGAAGTAACAGCCTCTCCTCCTCTCATCTCCTGGTGCCTACCATCGGCCAAACCCCACAGGAAGCCAGAGGTGCAGGAGGTCCCCCGTGAAGCCCACAGAGGCCAGCCTCCCGCGGCGATAGTAGGTGTGGAGTGGGTCTGGGGACAAACAAGAACGATGAGCGTGCTTGGGTAAGGCATTCCGGGACAATTTTGCAGTTAAGCTTGGTGGCAATCCTTCTCATCCTGTACAGCTCTCTTGAATCCGTCCACCTCTGTGCACGGAGCCTCTTCATTGGCCCAGCCGGTGTCTGTTGCTCACTGTGGTCCCTCCTCCACCCTCCACACCACAGCAGAGTGACCTGAGGAGCAAGCCTGGCCCGGAGGCTCCCCACGACTCCTGCTGCTCTTGGGGTATCGATCAAAGTCTGAACCCCTGCTTTTGGGAGGCTGACTGTCTGGCCCAGCTGACCTCCGGCCTCACCTCTGGTCCTGCCCTCCTGCCTGCTCCATGTGGTGTGGTCGCTGGACATTTTTCGGAACCTGGAATGTCACGTTCCCTTCCACTTCCGAGTTTTGTGTATGTTGTTCCCTCTGCCTGGATTCTTTCAATCTAGCCCTCAACAACTCACAAATTCCTTCAGATCCTTCAGATCCCAGCTGAAAAGTCACATTCCTAAGAGTGACTTCCGTGAGCCCAGAAAGCAGGCGAGGGCTCCTTCTCATCACCTCTGAGGTTCCTTTCTTCACCATATGTGTCACAACTGTAATTAACTGATCAATTGAGTAACTCTCTGTTTATTGTCTGTCTGCCCAGAGAGACTGTGAGCGTCCCAGGAGCCTGCTCTGTCTGTTTGGTTTATTTCTCTGCCCCCATACAGCGCCTGGCACACAGTAGGCAGGCCACAAATGTTGCTGAGTGATGGAAAGGAGAACTTCCAGCTTCTAGTGATGGCAGGTGAGAGTATTTGGGTCCATTCCGGCACCGAAAACAACTAAAAATGCTGGATAAATTAAAAAAATATATATATTAAAAGCAGCAAAGAGTTGGCTGTATAAAAAGGAATTGCCAGGCCAAAGTTGAGGGGAGAAGGAATCCAGATAGGTGAGCAAGAGCGGTCACTTTTTCCCTGAGGCATTTTCTGATCCCAATGAATTCAAGTTGTATTTTGAAAACCTCATGGAATGGGAGAGACGGGAATCAAATCCCAGGACTCACATAGGTGGGGCACGTAATAAGCCACCATCCCACATTGATGTGGGACTCCAAAAGGCTACCTCCTCAGGATAAGGGTGAGCCAGAAGTAGCCCAGTCCTTGCATCATCTCGCAATCCCAGTTCTCATCTCCCGGGTGGGCGCGGGACACTCCAGCCTTAAGGCCACTGAAGGTGGTTATGGACTAGCGCTGCTCCTCAAGGTTTGGCAGGAGCTAATAAAAATGCTCTCTAGTGGAAGACGCCTTTGTCCTAAATCTCAAAATTTTCTTTCAAACAATTTTTTCTAAAACAACGACCAGAACATAGTCAAAGATGATCAGACACACAAGAAAAAAGACACTGTGAGTGAAAACTGGAACAGTTGACAGAAAACAGAAGTAGAACCATAAGACGTCAAATTATTGACTATAAAAAACTGTGGATCTGATGTTTAAGGAAATAAGACATACTTAAAAATAATGGCACGGAACGAGAATCTATAAAAAGGGACATTGCAGATCTGAAAAAAGAATCAAGTTGAATCTGTAGAAATGAAAACTACGATGATCAAAATCAAGAACTCAACAGATAGGTTTCAGAGGAGAGTAAACACAGTTGAGAGGGGAATTAGGAAATTAGAAAAGGAGCCAGAAGAAATTATCACAAATGTAGCACACAGAGACAAAAGGAAAATATGCAATAGATGACATGAGATAATGAGGAAAAGAAGATCTAATATTGTCCCCAAAGGAGAAGAGAGAGGAAATGACGCAGAGGCAAGGTTTTAAGGATTAATGGGTAAGAATTTTCTGGAACCAATGAATGAATGCATGAAGGGATGCACTGAATCATTGAATGCTTAGTTGTGCTTTGGTAGTACAGCTCCATGGTTCAGGCAACCCAGAGCTCAAAAAATACAGATGGGAGATTCTGGACCCAGAGTGTTCTTTACCAAGGGCCATGACGTTGTCCAATACCATGGTCAATGCAGCAAAGGACACAAGTTAAGGGTGGCAAATCAACACTTGCCTGTCTGCGCCTCTGCAGCACCCCCACTGCCTTTTTAGGAACTCTCTGGGCGGCCCTGAGATGCCCAGCTGCATCCTCCTGTTCCTTCTTCCTCCTGCAGGCCTTACTGACTAGCCACTGGGAGATAGTAGAATGCCATTCCCCAGTCAACTGGGGGGTGCAGTGGCATGGGTGGGTGAGGTGAGAAAGGCGTCTGTCCCACCTTGATGCAGTACTGATGTACTGTGCTCCTTCTTTCCTCTGACTCAGTCTCTCTGTTCTGTGGCCGGGTTCCAGTCTGGACCCTCAGGGTTCCTGGTGGAGACTTATTGACCAGCTGGCTGATATGGTCTGGTCCTGGCTGGAGCGGGGGGGATCTGAAAGAAGAGGTGATGTTAGAGTGTCCCTTTGCAATAGCTGAAGAATGCTTGATGATGCCAGCACCACCTCAGGGTCCTCCAACCTGGGCCCCAACATGGGCCAAGGAGCACTAATGTCTCTCATTGTCCAACCCACCAGCATCACCTACAACCCGGATGGCAAGCATGTAGAAGCTGGGCTCCAGAGGCAGGAGAGAATCACCCAAGCCTGGGTCCTTCTCTGTCCCACAGCCCGCCAGCTCCCACCCCTGAGCTCTCTCAGGCGGGAGCGTGATCTGGCTGGCAGGTGGGTAGTTTATTTGTGACTCACGCACCCCTCTTGGATGCCGGGGGCCTGGTCCTCATCCTCCTCAGTGTGACTCGACCTGGGATCAGGTTCTCGTGGTTGCTCTGTTCTGGGGGACACCCATTCATCATCTTGCTTCTGGGAATCTCGGCACACCTCTCAGACATGCTCAAACAGAGAGGCTGCCAAACCTGCGCCTGGTCACACAGCAGGTGTGTGCTGAGGCGAGGGCACACTCGGTCTCACGCCCCCGGTGGGTGGGAATGCAGGCCCTGCCCTTGTGCAACCAGCATTAGGGCCTGGGTGCCAGGAGCAGCTCCATGGCGGAGCCTCATGGAGGCCTTCCGGCAGGCGTCAGCTCCCCCTACCCTCAGCGGCAGGTCCCTCCAAACCACCGTGCTGTGGAGGCACCAGTCCTAAGGGCTGGTCTCATGGGGAAAGCAGAAAGGGAGGGCCGACCGCGGCTGATCTCCTAGCCCAAGAGGAGTGAAGATGGGGGGTCATGTGGGCTCCCAAATCTGGCTCTGCCATGTTTCTGACATGCCATTCCAATTTCTGAAATTCTCAAAGATGTTCCAAACAACAAGCAGTTGATTTAATTTTAAAAATTAAAAACTAAAGTAAATTAAGTTGGGGAACATTGGGTGGAGGTGGGGGAGGGGGAGGGTGTCATGGAATAAAGCCAATAATGAGAGTCTTAGGAAAACAAGAGCGTGTTTCATTGCCCTGGGTGCATGATGGGGTGGAGAGGGTTAAGCTCTCCCGTTGGACGCGGAGTGTAGGGGCCCGGGAGATGATGCTACCCCTGCCCTGGTCTTCTCCCTGGTCCCGGGAGACAGGGCTCCTTGGTGAGCAGCTGGGCCTCTGGTGAGACCGGGGCACAGCCCAGTGAGTAGAGGACCCTTGCGAGCTGCTCTCCTTCCTGGTTTGGCTGGTACACACCCCGGCAGCACTGCCCCACATAATTACATAAACTGCGCATCACTCAAGATGCTCATCTCGCCTCTGACACATTTCAGGCTCAGAGCCACCGTCCCCACCTCCTCTCAGCTCAGGGGCCTGGCCCATGACTCAGTTGCCTCGAGCTCTCCCAGACAAGATTGGTCCTCAAATAGAGGTTGGGCCTTGGTGAACTTGGGATTTGCTCTCGGGAGGACCCTTCACCCCTTGTGGGCCTGAAAGCTCCCCCAGGACAAGGCTCAGAACCAGCACCAAGTCTATACGCATACGGCACACTCCTGCACACTGCCCGCACCCGCATGGCATCACTCTCCCCGGGAGTCGCACGCAGCCCAGGCCTGCCCTCTCTCCTTTCTGCTGCCCTGCACCCACGTGGCTGACCCGGCAGGGGAGACATCAATGGTTTGAGGCCTCCTGGCCTTTCTCAACACCTGCTGTCCCCCCTTGGTTCGGCAAGTGGCATCCACTGCTTCCTGTGCTGGAACAGCAGGGCGAGGGTGCCCAAGAGCTGCCTGCCCTCCTTGCCGGATGAGTTTGCTCATTAACTCCAGTCGCTCTCGGGTGGCATTCCTGGCAGGGAAGGTAAAAACCAGGTGGGTTTCTGGAGCTCTTTCCTGTTGGTGGCCCAGTTCTGGGGAAGCTTGGCCAAGGCCTCCTCCCACCTGGCTCTCCTCTGTGGCCCCTCCTCTCCCCTCCAGGACCCCAGGAGCTTTCTGGGTTGTGAAAGCCCATTCAGGGCCAGAGGGTGGGCTCCCTCCTCACTTCCTGGGCTCAAGTAGGGTGGGCCGATGGGAACCAGCTCTTTGGCCAAGCGCTGAGATGACCCAGTGGGGAACTGAGGGAGGCAAGGGAGCACGAGGTGGCTCCTCTGCCACCAGCAAGGGGATGGCAGAGCCACCCCACTCACTGAGGTCCCAGCTTCCCAAGGCGGGGGGTCTCTCGGGATTTGGCAGTCTGATGCCCCAGCGCTAACACTTGTCCCCACTGACCAGGAGTGGTCACCCAGCATTCTGCACTTGTACTAAGAAACGTTTACTGTGACAAGCACACAGGGCACCTTTGCCTGCCCCACTGAGAGCAGTGGAGGAGGGTTTGACCTCCAGCTCAGCCATCAAGGTCACTGGCAAGAGGGCTCTGCACCCTGGAGGAGCTCAGTAAGTGCTTTCTAAGCAAACAAAAGGCATCTTGTAAAAAAAATGGAAGGAACAGGAAAATGACTTGAGTAACTTGGTTGTTCTGGGTATAAGGATTTTTCCCTAAATGATTCAGATGACTGTCCCCTTCCAGGGGAGTTTTCAGGGATGGAGGGGCGGCCTCCCCCACACCGCCTCCTGCCCTCACACCCGGCAAGCTTCTCAGTCCTCAGCCGGAGCCAAGTGTCTCTGAAGCTTTGCCTGCTTACCTTCCACAGCAACTCCGGACGAGGGACTAGATTTGCATACGTTTTGCATAAAAGGAAACCGAAGCTCAGAGAAATGAAGAGACTGGGCCAGGGCCACAGTCAGGAAGCCAGGAGGCAGTTGGGGCCAGGGCTGCACGGCCCACGCCCTGTGGCCATCCTGACCACGGGCTGGGAGGAAGAGGAAACTTCTACTTATCACCAGAGAGCAAGTTGCCTCCTTCTGGAACCCAACTCGGGATGCACCTCAAGTGTGTACCACGCTGGGGCATCTGGGCTTGAGGCATCTGCTCAGCGAGCACAGCTGGCCTCCTGAGGCCGGGGCTCTGTGGGACAGCAGCAGTGGCCTTCAGCCCACACTCACTGGCCCCAGGCAGGTGGCACTCGCAATAGTGAATTAGACAGATATTTAGGCATTCAGGCACCAGTGCCTTCAAATTGTTCTGGGGTAAATCCTCCATCCTGTGGACTCCTGGGTGAAGGCCAATTAAACCGCGGCCAGGTAGGGCTGATTCCCTATAAATCCGTGGGAATGTGGTCACACGAATCTTAAATATCAGATTAAAATCAAATTAGTGGGAAAATTTGGAACAAATTGCCTTCAAGTACAGTGAATGAGTCTATTTTTAAAATGTTGCCGCACCAGGCAAAATAGTGAAGCGAACACATTTCCTAAGAGCGCGGAGACACCGTGTTAGGAGTGATTTGTCATGCTTAGTCACTGTAATTGCTCGAGCAAAACTGAGGAATCCAATAAAACGTGTTTGCAAATTGTAAATCACTGGAGGAGGCTACTTCAGACGGGTCCTAACCTGATGTGGAAGGTCACGGCGGCTCCCTCTGGGGCGGGCACTCCATCCTGACGCCCCCGAGGCCCCGTTCTCCAGGCAGGGGCGGTACTGCCACGTCCAGCTGGGACCACTGCCCAACATGAGTGCAGGAAGGGCCGTACATCAGCCGCATTTCCTCACCCGCGAGGGTGGCACGGATTCCTGGGGGCACCAGGGAGGGCGCTGGGGTTGGCTTGGGGAGGGGGCAGCTGGGGCCTCTCAGAGGCCTCCGTGGCCGAGCAGGGAAGGGACAATGGCTGCTCGGGGAGGAGAGGTTTCCCTTCTGGCGAGAGGATGGCGGCCACTTGCCAAGGAGCAGAAATGTCTTCAGATCTAGAGGGCTTGGGACAGGCTGTGATGGTTCCCTTCAGGCCCTGTTTGGGTCACTGGGTGACATGCCCTGGCCCTAGACCACTATATTTGGCCACTGGTGCTCCCACCCTGGGTCTGTAGTCCCTCAATAACGACTTTGCGGGTCATCCTGGAGTGGGGACACGAGGGGAGACACAAATGCCCGCGACCCCAGCTGCCCTGTGCCTCTGAGCAGCACCGGCAGCCTTGGGGCAGGCTGCACTGCCAGCCCTGTCCCCTCTTCCAGAAAGCCCGCCTCCACCCTGTCCACCTCCCCGGGGAGCACGAGCATCTTGTTGGGGCCTGGTTAGACCCCAGTTCTGGCTGTCAACGAATCACGCGGAGGTGTTGCAGGCTATCTAGAACTGGATAGGCTACCTTTCTTAAGATTCTTGCATTTTAAAATGAACTTTGTGGAAGCAATGACTCATCTAGAGTGGGCCAGCACGGTGGAGCCTTACTTCCGGTGCCCACGTGTTGCATCCCGCCGTGGTGAACCCTGGCCCCTCCAGCTCTTGCTTGGTGGACCTCAGACCTTAAACAGAAAGGAGGGGGGTGAAGATGAAAACATCTGTAAAGGAGAGAGACGAGTTGCAGAGAGATCCATGCATTCAAACACACGTGTGGAAGACCTGCCGTGGGCCGGAGGCTGGACGTCCACTGGGGCCAAATTCAGCAGGAGGCCAAGGAAGGCAGATCCCAGGTGACTTCATGAGATTTGGCTCCAGGAGCTCATGGTGACCTTGTTGAGAACAGTTTGCAGGGAGGGCGAGGGTGAGGATGGAGGGTGGGGACAAGGAGACAGGGAAGGTGGGGACGAAAGTCAGAAAATGGCTCTCTAGGTGTATAAGAATCACAAAAGATGTTTTTTAAACAAGCCAGTTCCCATCCTGGAAACCAGACCTTTGAGTCTGCCCAGCTGGGCCTCCAGAGCACCGTGTAAAAATGGGGCTATGGAAGAGTCTGGCTTCTCACTCTGCCTACAAAAGGCTTCAGAAGAGCAGAAGATTCTTTCCCCGTGGTTCTCATCCAGCCCCTTCTGGGCTGGGCCAGTGTGGTCCCCTGTAGCCTGCTCCCCTAGCAATCATGCCGGCTTCTGAGAGCTTGGCTGGTCTTGCCGGAAGTGCCTGCCACTCTGTAATCTAAGGGGACCCTCTGGGGGTCAGGCCCCACTGGGGTCCCCAACACCATCTTCTGCTGTTCTCAGGTGTGTGGGCAGTGGGCTTGGGGACAGCAAATGAAAAGAAAGGGCATCTTTGGAAGCTACACACCCAGGGAAGCCTGTTCCTAGTGGGTGGGGCCAGAAGGCTAGAAAAATAATAAATAAAAACAAAAGTGAAGGGAAACAAAGCTCTTGGGTGCCAGAATGGGGCTGGCCGAGGCTGTGGTTGCCTGAGTAATAGGTTCCACATTTGTCTGGCTCTGTCTGCAGCAACCAGGATCAGGAATGCACAGTGGGCCTTGCAGGGGTTGGAGGGGACAGCCCCACTGCGGCCAGACCTAGGCACACCCTTGCGATGGCCCCATCCCCACTGGCCACTGCGTGGTTGAGACATTGCTGCAAGTTCACGCTCCAGCACCCCAGCCACCCCCCTGCCCCCGCCTGCGTTCCTGGGTCCCTGCCGGCCTGCACAGATTGTTTGAGTTATTAATGCCGTTTTCCCAGAGATCCCATCTGGCTTTTTAATTGCTCTAGGATGGGGCTAGGATGCTTTGATAGTGAATTGGTATCTTTCCTATGTCGCTGCTTGCATCGAATGCTCCATGCAGAGAGGGGCGGTGAGGGGTGTGGAGCAGTGGGGGTGTGACGAGGGAGATAGCACAAGACTTTCACAGAGACAAGAAAGCTCTCCCAAAGGTGTTAGGGGTTTAGTTTTCTTTAAAGAGAAAAGCTTGCCCCCACCTGCCAGCACAGCAAAGAAACAGAGCGGATGTCATCTCTGTCCCGGCCAGGACCCCACCCCATGTCTGTGGAAGGCCTGTGGGTACCTGGAAAGAGAAGCCTGGTGGCTGAGCAAGGTCAGGGTTTCTGCTCCCCCTTGACCTGCACCATGAGTGGCCTTCCGCTTCCTCTCCCCACTGCCCCCCTCCTCCGGCGGAACCAGCAATGGCATGGAGGACGCTGGCAGGTTCCTGCCTGGGAAGGAGGAGGCAAGAGACCTGGGAGGGGCAGACACTCCTCACCAGTCAGTCCCAATGGCTCATCACAAGTGTCAGGGCCAAACCCCATGTTCACAGATTCCCAGGAGATCCAGGAGATAAGGGTGACATCCGTGACAGTGCTAAGCCATCAGGAGGCATCTGGCAGCAAAGGAGCACTTCCCTCTCTCCCTCCGCCCTTGCTCCTGCCCCGGAGGCTGGCTCCCCTAAACAATGCTCTCAGGGGACACTGGGCTAGGGTGGCCCACTGAGGTGGGGAGGTCTGCTACTTCTCATGGGAGAGTGCAAGGCAGAGGCATCTGTGTATGTTGGACTGGGTCCATGGCCAGGTCTTGGGTCAAAGCTGCTGCCTCCAGCAAGCCTTCCCTGGTGGCTTCTATTCACACTTTGAGCTTCCCCACATCGCTTGTCCCCCTTAAATCACATCTTGGGGCCACAAGGCTGTGAGCTCCCGAGAGCAGGAGCCGAGTCTGCTTGTTTCCAGCTGAGTGCCCCATCCTTGGCACGGGCCCTAGCACACAGCAGGTATCCCTTGGGGTGCCAGGCTCTTGGAGTGTTTCTTCATGAAGGCTGCAGTCAGGAGGGGAACCGTGGGGGTCCCTGCAGGAAGCAGCAGGTCGTGAGGGCAGCTCTCCCTGGGGGCTCCTCTGGCTGGGCACAAAGCTCGAGCTGGGCATGTTCACCTCATGCTGTGCCCCCCGCACCTGCAGGCTGCTGTATCTACTGGGGGCCCCACCACCCCATCCCTTTCCTGGGGCTGCCTGTGGTTGGGTCTGTCTTATCCCCAACAGAGCCTACCCTGGACCTCAGGGTCTGTGGTAGGAGCAGGCCCTTTCCTGAGCTTTGAAGAGGAACCCCCCAGAGACGAGTGAGGGCGGGAGGGGCGCCCCTCCTCCGAGGGCCCTGGGATCTGTTCTGGGGGCAAAGGGGGAAGCTGAAGCTTGGCCCCCTCAAACAAGAAAAACTGGAATTCGCGCTGAACTCAGAGAGGGTTTGCTGGGGCCTAGCAAGCTGTGGCCTGCCCCAGGCCCCCAGGCGGGCGGTGGGGCTCTGCCTCCTCGGTTCCCAGGCGGCAGGGCAGGCTGCCGCCTCCTCACTGGGCTCAAGGCCTTTCCTCTGCCAAGGGCGGCCATGGGTGAGGAGGCGGCAAGATATGGGACAGAGAGGGCGGGGTGGGGGGGCGGGAAGGGGGGAAAGTCACCCCTCCCCTTAACCACACGGCAGGTAAAGCCAAAGCTTTGAGAATGTAAAAAGAATGTGTAATTTCTCGAAACCGTCCCAGCCCACGTTGGCATATACTGTAAGCTGCCCGAGTGAACACTCTCGGTGAGAACAGAGGTGGAGCGTTTGCCTCTTACCCTCAGAGAGAGTGAACTCTGACAGCCCAGCCAGCCTCTCGGCTGCTGCCCCCAGGCTCCTCTCTTCCCACCAGAGGATGCCCCCTCCCTTGGCTGGCCATCACCACCGCCAAGGAGGCGGGGGCTGGGGCGCTCCAGGGGCAGTCATCAGAGGGAGGGGCTTGGTTCAGGGTGGGCACAGTGGGGACGGGCGGATGCTGGGGCTGGCCCTTGCGAGGCAGCATGTGGGCAAGGGCCAGACACCAGCTGCAGGCCTCCGTGGGCCCCCTCCGTGGGTCGGCTGGGGCAGGGCAGGTGTGGAGGGTCGAGTGGATGGGTGCCCTCCAGGACCCTCCTGGGTTGGCTGCAGCCACATGGCCCAGAGCAGGAGGGAGGGAGGGAGGGAGGGTCCCACGGCTTGAGGCCTCTCCCTGCCCGCCCAGGGTTGTGCTGACAGGCTGGAGCGAAGGCAGGTGTGAGCGAGGCTGCTCCAGAGCTGGGGCTGTGAGGGATCTGGAAGAGAGTGTGCCAAAGGGCCCCTGGAGCCTGGAACTGCTGGGCCAGGCCTGCCCACATGCCACAGAGGCCGTGGCAACTGCAGACTCCCTCTCTGAGTCCCTCTTCTCCTCCCAGGGGCTGAAGAAAGGCTATAGCAAGGCCCCCTGATATCCCCTCCCCCCACCCCTCCCCCACACCACCCCAGGAGACTCTCTCTTCAGCCTTTGGCATTCTCAGCTTGAGCCTTCTTGTCCTTCTCCCGTTTATCTGTCTTGGTTGGGGGAAATCATCCCCTTAATGTAAAGAGGAGCTCGGGATGGGTGGAGAGCTGATGAGAGCCAGGATGTCAGCCAAGGAATATGCTGCGATTATTTACAAATGTGACCCGGCCCACGGAAAACCTTGGAAGTAGCTTTTCTAGTTTTAAAAAGACACCAAAATTTACTTTGATATGTTTATGTTATAGATATAATACATAAAACATCTAGCATGAAACTCTACGTTCTCCCCAAGGAAGAGAACCAAGCCGCCCTTCCCTGCTCCCAGGCCCAGCGGTCTGTGCGTGCTGGCCGGAGGCTGGGCCGCCTCCCTTCCAGACCAGGAGCCAGGGCCTCTGGGGAACCAGCCTGTGGGCAGCCCCGGCCGGAGGCCCACAGCCACCCCCAGGGAAGGCTGAGAGGAAAGGGAAGCCCACCTCACCTCTTTGGTTCCCCGGGGAGCAAAAGCAATCCCCAAACCAAGAGGAAAGAGAGCTGCAGACCCTCCCTGCAGCTGCTGACGGAGAGTCTCATTTTGGCAAGTATCTGAGCAAAACCAAAACAAAACAAAAACCAAATAAAATGGTAGTTTAGCATAGACGTGCACACTCACATTGCACAAGGCACCGCTGGGACACCGAGAGAGAGGCCAGATACAAGTGTTGATATCGGCTGATAAAGCAAAATATTTGACAAGCTTCTCATAACTTTGGTCCCTCCGGGATGGGCCGATGGTGCTTCATATTTGTACAGCAATGCTGGGGACATACAGTACAGACGAGGCTGCTGGTCCCAGTGTACCTCCCCCCAGCCCCCAGCCCCATCTCTAGGCTCCCTCTTCCACGAGGCCTCAACTCCCATGAACATACGTCCTTATAGCTAAGCAGCGACCCAGCTTTTTGGTCTGACTGGGGGTGGGGCGCTCCCACTGGTCACCTGGTGCCCCCCATCTCAGTGAGTTCTGCCCCGGGAAGTCCAGCCTGTTGTTGCAGGCTGGGAGGTTAGAGACAGGGAACTAGGGACCCTCCACCTTCATGTAAAACTAGGGGAACAAGCTTAGGTTCAGAGCCCTGTGTTTCCTCCCCTCCAAGGACAGGCGCTGAGGAGGCGAGGGCTGGCTTGCTGGGATCTCTGCTCCCTGAGCCGTCCTCCTGAGGCCGGCCTGTTGCAGCCTCGGGGAAGAGGCAGGAACCCTCCAAATCAAATGACAAGGCACATATTTTCTCCCCCTACTCGGTAGGAATGGGAGCAGTGAGTTTTCGTTTCCAAGGCACAAGGTTATTCCTTAATACTAGAGTTGCCAGGCTGCCGGCTCAGCCCCACGGCGCGTCTCCTCTTTCGCAAGGAGAAACCACGGCCTGACCCCTCATCTTAGACGCACCGTGTCCGGCGCAGAGGAAGGAAGGGGGCACGCGCAGCAGGCCAGGCTTTCAGGTGGCACCGGAATCTCCTAGTCCTGGCTTGCACGGCTCGGGCAGTCTGGAGATCCGGAGACCCTGAGACCCGAAACCACTCCCGGGGTCCCAGCCAGGGGCCAGTCCAGGGCGGTCCCGCGCGGCGCGCCTCACGCGCAGTTGCCCATGGCCTTGACCAGGGAGCTCTCAGGCAGCTGGCGGAAGATGCCCCGCAGCGTGTCCAGTTCGCGGCTCAGTTGTTCCACCCGCTTACGCAGGCGGTCATTGTCACTGGTCAGCTCCAGCACCTTCTGCTGCGTCTCCACGTTGCGCTGCTTGGCCTTGTCCCGGCTCTTGCGCACCGCGATGTTGTTGCGCTCGCGCCGTACCCGGTACTCGTTGCTGTTCTTGTCCACCGACTTCTTGGCTTTGCCTGCGCTGCCGCTGCCGCTGCTGCCGCCGCCGCCGCCGCCCGCGCGGAGGTCGGGGTGCGCGGCGCCCAGCCCCTTGAGCGCACCACCGGGGCCTGGCAGGCCAGCGGCGCCGAGCGCGGGCGCGGGGTGCGGGCTGGGCACGGGCGTGGGCGGCGGCGTGGGGTGGCCGGGCTGCAGGTGCATGGTGGTCTGGCCGCAGTGCGCGATCTGGAACTGCAGGTGCGGGGCGGCCAGGTGCGCGGGCGGCGGGTGCGGGTGCGGGGGCGGCGGCGGCGGCGGCGGCTGGTAGGGGAAGAGGCCGGCCAGCGCCAGCTGCTTCGCCTCGTCCTCCTCGCGCGGCTCCTGCTTGATCACCAGCGGCCGCAGCGCCGGCGCCCCGACGCGCTCGTACAGGGGCTCCAGCCTGCCGTCCAGGTAGCCGGCCGCCGTGCAGCCGTAGCCGGGGGGAGGGCCGTGCGCCCCCCCCGGGCATGACGGCGCCGCCGGGGCCCCCGGGGGCGCCCGGGTAGTCAAAGTCGCCGCCTCCTCCCGCAGGGGCCGCGGCCGCCTTGGCCTTCTCCTGCTGCCGGCTGTGCTGGAACAGGTCGGCCAGGAACTCGTCGTTGAAGGCGGCCGGGTCGATGTAGGCGCTGATGTCGATGGACGTCTCGTGTTCGCAGATGCCGCCCAGGGGCTCCGGGGCGGCAGGTGGGGCGGGGGGCTGCGCGGGGCCCGCGCCCCGGGGAAAGCCGAAGGCGGCGCTGCTGGGCGCGTGCGGGGGACTCTGGAGGTGGCTGCTCATCGGGGTCCGCGGCTCCACCTCGTAGAAGTCGGCCGACTCCATGGGGGAGCTACAGTCCTCCCGTCATGGCGAGCCTCGGCGGCCTCCAGCCTGCGCGGGGCGCCGCTGCTGCCGCCGCCCACCCGGAGCCCCTACTCTCTCGCGCCCGCGCAGCTCCCGGTCGCGAATGGCCAGGCCCACGCGGGCCCCGCATTTATACCGGGGCAGCCGTCGCCCTCTAGTGTCCAAATCTGACCACCGGCGACGGCGGCGCGGAGCCTCCTGGGTCTTAGCGCCTGTTTTCCGGAGGGGGCGGTGAGTGGGGCCGGAGCGCGGCGCTGGCGGGGAGAGGCCACGGCGGAACGCCCACTGCTCCTTGGGCTGAGAGCCAAACCCCGACGGACGCGCAGTGCCCCACCCTCTGCCAAGTGGTCGCCCTGTGCACACGCGGTTGGTGGCGTGGCCCCGTCCTCTAACCTCCCGAAGGCACCCACTTCCAGCCAACGGCGGGGAGCCCAGAGCGCCAAGACGCTGCGCAGAGGGCTGGTGGAGCGCAAGTGTTGGTCTCAGAGTTACTGTGGCACGGTCTCGCTTTAAAAGCTAGAACCAGTCCTGTCCAGGGTCTCTGGAAGGCGGCGGCGTAGAGAAGGGCGGGGGTGGGGGTGGGGTGGCAGGGAACAGTTTTGGACCTACGGCCCAGCACACACCGCCGCATGGAAAGGCTGAGGGGAGAGGTCCGGGGCGCGGTCATTTTGCATCTTTATCTCTGATCTCCAGGAGATCCCACTGATTCCGCGCGGAAGACCCTCTTTCCCCGTCCGCCTCTTGCTGTATTCTGGGGTCTTATCCACTCTGCAGCGCCGGGCGCTAGGACCCCGCGGGGAGCAGAGGGACAGGGAGGCGGCTGCGGCCCGGGAGCCGGGAGGACCCGGCCGGCCGATCCGCCTGGGCTTGAAAACTTTTTCTTTTTAATTACTTCTCCTAGCCGGAGCGCTAGGGTTGCTAGGCGTGCGGGATTGGCGCTACAACCGGGCGCGGGGCAGCCAATTTTTTCCTGCGGGACGGGCCGAGCTGGATTCCCGGGCGGGCGGGGCGCACAGAGGGAGAAGGCGAACTTGTCTCCGGGGCTGGGATCCCGAAGCGGGGCTGGCGGTCAACGGGGTTGGAATCCACCGCCTTCGCCCCTACTACCCATTCAGGTGGACTCCGAGGCGGGAGCGGGAGTGTCGAGGGAGCCGGAGCCTCGGAGGGAGTCTGGCGGCCCAGGGTCCGAGCACCTACCGGGGGAACGCAGCTGGGAGGTTCCCAGGGCACTGGGTCCCCGGGGTCTTGGGGAACAAGGCGGCCAGGCCCGGGTGGCCCGTGGGCGCTGCGCCGCCTCCGCACTCACTGCTGCCTGGGGAAGGGGTTTACGGCAGCGCGTCTCCCCAGCCACGTGGCGACTCGAGCGTTCTATATCGGGATCGCCGGGACAGCGGGGCTCCCAGAGGGCCTCGTGGGTCCGCAAGTCGCCCCTGCCTCTGCCCCCCACCGCCCCTTACGACTTCCTGCACTGATGCCCGACTCCGCCTGAGTGCTGGTTGGAGGTGTCCCTGCCTGCGAACCGCCGGGCAGCGCAGGTCAAGGCCCCCTCCCAGAGAGTGGCCTTCCAAAACCCGGCGAGGCGCCACAAGCCGCCCAGGAGCCCTCCAGGAGGCGCCCCGCAAAAGCAGGGCCCGGGGAGGCCGAGCTGCCACTCTACTGTGGTCACAGCCAAGAAGCATCTTGGTCTGGGGAACGCATCCTGTGCTTTAATCAAGTTCCTATTCAACTTATGCCCAATGATTAATGGCCCAACTGCTTCGCTGTTTTGCCCAGAGCTCTCACACACGGTACTTAGCTTGATGCTTTTGGACTGGGAGTAAACGGAGATTCGTTGGATGAATAGGCCGTGGGAGCTGAGGAGCTGTTCTCTGGACCAGAGGCAGGCCCCATTTGTACACCATGACCTGTGGACACCTGGAGGGAAACCCAAAGCAGGAGTGGGATTTTCATTTTTTCTGCAGTGCCCAAAATAGGGGCCTGTCTCAGTGTGGGGACAAAGAAAAAGACTACTGAGAGGGTCCTGTTCCTAGCTGTACACCTGGTCTCCTGCCCAGGGCTGCTGTTTACTGTGCAGGAGGTGGGAATGTCTCCTCCTAGGATCTAAGGAGACTGCAGGGCTGGGGAGCATTGGAACAAGGCCTTGCCAATAGAGTGTGTGGGGGCCAGAGAGGCACCAAGTGGGGCCCACACCCAGCTCCTCCCCCAGTGGAACCAGAATTCTCCCCAGAGGCCTGCTCTGTGCAGGGTGCTCCGTGCCCAGAGATGAATAAGAAGCGGCCCCGGCCCTCCTGGAGCTCCGGGCACAGTCAGGGGGTCACACAGAGTCTGCTGGGAGACACGGGCCTCCTCGCAGAGGAGGTGACACTGAAAGAGCAGGGGAGGCAACTGGAAAGAGGCACTTCGTCCATTAATTCATCAACCATCTGTCAGGAGGCACAAGTCGGGATGAAGGATGCGTGTGCTGCAGTAAAGGGACATCCTGCCCCGTGGAATATGGGGCTCCAGAGGAGGGACCAGCCAATTTTGTCTAGGGAGGTGCTGGGGGCTAAATTGTGTCTCCCCAAATTCTTGTGTTGAAGCCCTAACTCCCAATGTGACTGTGTTCCTGAGAGGGGCTTTTAGGAGGTAATTAAGGTTAACTGAGGTCATAAGGGTGGGGTCCTAATCTGATAGGATTGGTGACTTTATAAAAAGAGGAAGAGAGGGAGATCTCTCTCTCTCAGCCTTGTGAGGATACGGAGAAGGCAGCATTTACAAGCCAGGAAGAGAGCCCTCACCAGATGCCCACCCTGCTGGCACCCTGATCGCAGACTGCCAGCCTCCAGACTGTGAGAAAACTAGTTTCTTTGCTTAAGCCAGCCAGTCCGTGGTATTTTGTTATGGGAGCCCAAGCTGACCAAGACAGGAGGTGAGAGAGGGCTTCATGCACGATGGACCTTTGAGCTGCAGCTTGAAGGATGAGCAGGAATTTGCTAGAAGAATAAGCAGACGGAACGGCAGGTGCAAAGGTGGAGAGGCTTCGAGAGCATGGCATATTCTGGTAACAAAGGACAGGATGTTTGATGGGCTGGACTGCAAGGATTGCTGGGGAGGGGCCTAGATAAGGCTGGATCGCAGACAGGGCTGGGTTCATGGCCAAGGCCACTCCAGGTGAAGGAGAGAGCCTGTTTCACAGCCTTCTGCCATCCAGCTTTTAGCAGGGGAGCACTGTGAGCCAATTTGGGTCCCTGAAAAGCTGCCCTGGTCGGGGGCTGGAAAGAGGAGCCAAAAACAATGGAGACCTGAGGCCCCTGGTGGGGATAGAGGGCCGGAATGGATTTGAAGGACTTGGAGGCTGGGCGGGGCCGAATGCCTGACTTCTGGCTGGGGTTACCATCCCCCATCATATGTAATGCAGGGAAAGTAGAGGGTCCCCTCCCAGCCCCTGGGGCCGTGGAGTCCCACAATGCGCACACGAGACACCCGCCTGCCTGCTCTGCGGTCTGAGGAGAGGACACGGCCCAGGAACAGATCCACATGCCATCTTCTTTTTTTCCTTTGAGGCCTAAGAGAACACCTTGGGACGAGGAGGAAGTTGTTCAGAGGGCAGGGAGTGGTCTGTGGGTGGGCTGCCCAGAGGTGAGGGAGTGTCTAGGGGGCCTGAGGCCAACGAGTCCTGGAGCTGCTCTGAAGCAAGAATCGGCTGCAGAACCTGGGTCGACCCCAGGGTTGGTAGAGCCACCTTCCACGGGAGGTGCCCACGGCTAGAAGGGGATAGTGGCCTGATAGGACGTGTGGACATTCAGCATTTGGCTGGAATCACCTGGCAGGGAGATGGCTCTGTGGCTCGTGCTCAACCAGACAGAGCCAGCAACAAGAGAAGCTCGTAAATCCTCTCTCTGACCACCTTTACAATCTTTCTTTTTCGTCTTTAATGACGGCACTGGGCAGTCTCTGGGGAGAGACCTGAGGGAGAGCTCTCCAATAAGCTCTGGCCTCAGTGTCCTGGCGGGGCCGTGGGGCAGGGACCCCAGCTCCGACAGGCTGCCAGCTCCACGGGCTTGACTTCTGCCACTGCAGGGCCCAGGGAAAGGAGAGGCTGTGGTCTACTGTTCACAAAGGAGAGAATCAGCAACAGAAGGGAAAACGCATTTCGTAGGCCAGCTCAGAAGAGGAGGCTGCACATTGGGGAGACGGTGAGCCGGGGCCCTCCCCTTGTGAACTGTGGTCCTGAGTTTTGGGTGCTCCAGGATGCAGCCTGCTTCAGAGTATTCTGAACTACACTAACCGTTTTGAGAAGAACAGCAGAGCCCTAGAAGTTTTTATTTAACTTTGATTCAACTTTCCTAATGCAACACACACAAGAGAATTAGCACGTAAGTTTGAAAACCAATCAAATTTGGAAGAGCAGAACCCGAATGAACTCTTCTGATTTAGTTTTCCAACTTTATCCAAAGCTAAATGGATGTAAGACCGGTCACTCCAAAGCAGGACTGGTTAAGATAATTAATAAGGACTAAGTAAGATAAGATAAAAGACAAGAATGACGTTTTTCAGGCACAGTTTGCACTCCGGCTGGGGCCCAAGGGTCTAGCGCAGTGCATCTAATGCGGTGGCTCAAGAAGACACCGCAAAGGCCTTCCTCAGACTAGGACATGCGAAACACAGCAGGACATGCTTTTTATTACAAACGCACTGGCTGACGAGTCTTATGCTTTAGATATTGACACGCAGAGCATATGAACACAGTGGCCTGTCAGCCAAGAGTCTACTGTTTCTCACCGTCGGACTCCAGGCACTTGAAGAAGCCATTCTCATCACCCATTAGATTATACTGGGAGGCCCAGTGGTGTGGGAGGCTCCTCAGACCTGTTAAAACCCCTGCTTCGTCATTTACTAGCTGGGTGACCTTGGGAAAGTTACTGAATTTCTCTGAGCCTCTGCTTTCTTTTCTGTAAATTGGGGAAATAATAAATTGTAGTTTATTCTCAGCTCGTTCCAGGGCAAACCACCCAGAAGTAATGCGGAACATTATAGGGCACAGTTAATTTTCATTATGTGCTAGAAATGACTTAACTTTAAAATCTCAACCGTGAATACTCAGGTCAGTAAAAAATCCGCATCGGCAGATTCATGGGCATCAGCTGATTCCAGTTTTCTCTTAATTTTCATCTACTACAATGTGTGTGTGGTTTCTTTTTTTGCTTTTATTGTTTGTTTATTTTATTTGCTTGCAACTGCTGGCAGATAAGTAGTAACAGGAAGCAAAGATTTTAGAAAAAGAAAATTGAGTCAAAATTTAAAATTCAGAAAATTCTGTCCAGTATCTTAATTTTGTTCAGCAAATTGGGACCCCACAACTGCCCTCCAGCGTTTCGGGAGCACTGCAGAAAGCAAGCAGTGGATGTGGGCAGGCCCGCCCCACATTTCTGTGGAATCTGGAACAAGAATACAAATGGCAGCCCCCATACCATCTGTTTAAATATTAAACATTATCAATCAAATGGAGAAACTGTTAGATAAAACATGTTCTACCTTCCTGCTTTGACAAATATGTTTTTGTCATGTCCTAGAAGGCCAGATTTGAATGTAGAATTTGACTCTGGAAGATGGTGGCACCAGGAAGAAGCCACCCCCTTCTCTTCCCACCCCTTGTGCCGTCCCCCACCAGAAGGGTCCTTAGGCAGGTGGGTGTAAATTCCCAGCACAGGGCTCAAACGCTGCCCATACCCCCTAAAAATTGCCCCCCTCCTGTAGCCCCTTGGACCGAGGGCATGCACACTGCCCAGGGCCTGGTGAAGCGGCTCAGGCAGCAGGCTCTGGGCTGTTTGGACAGGAACTTCCTTCGCCCAGTAAGCTCCTCACCACTAGAGAAGGGAGCAGCCAGAGGAGGGCATGAATGGGGCCCTTTAAGGCGGGGCCCAGCTTGGGGGCCCTAGTCCGTCCCTGAGTCTAAGGGTGGTACGGGGGGTGGGGGCGGCCACCAGGTAGGATCTCAATGCCCTGGCGGGGCCAGCACTCATTCAGTGCACGCAGGAGAGCCATGACACCACTGCTTCCGGCCTTGTTTGGAGGCCCAGGCCTTGCTTCCGTTGGAGGACACGTCAGTCAGCATCCCCAGTGCATCTCACCACAGACATCCTGCTTCCACCCGCCTCGCTCTCTCACCTGGACCAGTGCAGCAGCCTCTACCTGGTCTGGCTGCTGTCCTCCTGGCCTCCTTGTCCCCCAGCTCTCCCCACAAAGCAGCCTGAGTTACCCTTTAAACACGCGCTGGGGTCGCATCCCTCACCTGCTTTGACCTCCGAGACCACCCACTGCATGTGGAAGAAGGTGCACGGGGTCCCAGCCTGGCTGCGAGGCCCTGCCTCATCTGGCCTCACTTCTCCTTACACCTCAGATGCCTCTCGGCTCCCCTCTTGCTCCCCACCATGTGCTTGGGCACGCCAGCATCTCCCAGCCTCAGGGCGCTGCGCTCTGCTCCTGGCTTTGCTCCCTGGAGTGGCCCTCCCAGAGGCTGGCACGACTCCTTCCTTCCTGTCATTCGAGTCTCACCTTCCCCAGGAGGTTCCTCTTAGGTCCAGGTTGCACCCTGGCACCCCTCCCCCTCACTCCCTAGGCCATTGTGCCTTTCATTTTCCTCATAGCACTCTCTGGAAAACGGTCTTGTTTACTTATTTTACTTGTTCCCTGTCTGGCTTCCCCACTAGGATGCCAGCTCCACAAAGACAGGACTTTGTCCTGTTCTGCCTATTTCCAGAGCTAGAACAGGCCTTGGCATATGGTAGAGCCTCAAATATTTGTTGAATGAACACAGGATGGATTCTATTCAAGAAAACTGCTCCCCAGCCACCCTCCCAGAACTCAACTTGTTCCCAAGCCTAGGAGGGCTGCTTGAGGGTGGCCCCAAGGGATGCTGGGAAGGCCCGACCCCCTGGGTCAGGACTCCCCAGGGCAGACCCATCTGGAGCCTCCTGCAGCTGTGCCAGGCAGCATTGCCAGGGCCTGGAGAGTCTGCACGGTGCCTTTGGGCTAACTTGAAAGAAGCCCCCTTAGGCAGATGTGGCCCCCAGGGGCTTGGCTGAGTAGAAAGTGCCTTTGTCGGGAGGAAAAAGGGCCCCTTTCTCTGGAGAGGTACAGCCCAGCCAGGACACAAGGCTTGATGAGTGGAGGCCTCCCTAACTGGGCTTGTTTGTATAATGCAAACTTCTCAGCCTGCAGGACAACCCTGAAGCGCCCCCTCCACCTGGGCTCCAGAGCACCCCCTGTCTGTAGGGCACCGCTGGAAGGGTGCCCCAGGAAGGCAAGACTGAGTCCTTGGACTTGTCTGGACATCACATCCACCTGGGAGAGTGGGCCTGCCCCGATGCAGGCTCAAGGGGGAGTCAGGCTGCTCCAGAACGTGGACCTGAAGAACCCACCACTCAAGAGATGGGGTGCGGCCCCTTCCACCCCACTCCTGTGCACTCACCATTTTGACCCCGTTCCTTCTCCTTTCTAATCCCAAGGATTTATGCCTCAAGGTGCATCTTAAAAAAAATCTTAACAAATGAGGAGAGAAGCGAAATCATTTGAAACTCAGGAGTTTGAGGTGCTGGCTCGTGACAGCCTCAATTCTAACCTCCCTCTTTGTGGTCACCCTCAGCCCCGCCAGGTCTAAGCCCCTCGGTACTTGTGTCAGACGTCCCCCAGGTGCAGACATTGAAGCGGCGGCGGGAGAACCGCGCTGCACACAGTGCGCTCCGTGATGTTTCCAAAGGCCTTTTCCATCCTCGCGCAAGACTCGAGGCTGGGTTATTGCCAGAGGAAGCCACGAGCAGGTCCTGCTGTGGTCCACGGTGAGGTACTGTCAGCTTACAGAGTGAAAAAAACGAATTGCAAAGGCTACTGTTCTTGACATTCGGGATTAATCCTTAACTGAAGAAAAGCAAGTTGCAGAAGAGCATGTAGTGTCTCCTTTTTGGGGAAATTACTATGTAAACATATATTGTCAGTGTGTAGAAAGAAGTTAGAAGGAATACACAGCAAACTTTTAACAGTGGCGTTGCCCCGGTAGGAAGAGAGATATACTTATGTATATCGGACTTTTTAAACAGATAAGTATGTATTTATTACTTTTATAAACTATGAAAATATTTTGTTTCCTTAATTTTATAGTTTTACAAACCATAAAAAATATTATAAAGTCACCTTAATTTACTGTAAAAATATGTAATGCCATAATGGGTGGCATAGTTTTGTAAATAACTTAAAAATTTTTTTTAATGACCATATTTTCCAAATAAAAAAATCTGGAAACATGCTCTAAGAATGAATTTTCTTTCTTTCTTTTTTGTGAGGAAGATTGGCCCTAGGCTAACACCTGTTGCCAATTTTCCTCTTTTTTTTCTTCCCAAAGCCCCAGTACATAGTTGTATATGTAGTTGTAAGTTATTCTAGTTCTTCTATGTGGGATGCTGCCACAGCATGGCTTGTTGAGTGGTGTGTAGGTCCCTGCCCAGGATCTGAACCAGTGAACTGAGGCAGAGTGCGAACTTAACCACTCAGCCACAGGGCCAGCCCCTGAACTGTTTTCTGATTTGCAAATTTGCTCATATGAAGAGCCATCCCTAGTTATAGACACTAAATCACATTTAGTCCTACATTTAACATCATCTTTATTTTAAATGAGAAAACCTCATGTATTTATATATAAAGAACTTCTATGAATCAATATGAAAAAGAATCACAATCCAAAAAAATGGGCATTTCCAGAGAGTTTATTAAAAGAACACAATAAATGAAAATCGATTTTAAACATTTAAAAGTACTAATTACTCTAAATAAAAGATATACAAATTAAAACTACACCAGTCAGAGAGATAAAGGTGAAAACGCGTGATTATGTACTGTAGTGGGAAATGGGTAGGGCAGAGCAGTAGGATTATGTAACAATACCACAGTTTAATAATATGTGCCTGATTTGAAAGCATCATCTCTGCCTTTCACCTGGCAGTTCTACTGGTAGAAATTTAATCCCACAGACTCTCCTACGTGCACAAAGGGGTACATACATGGAGATTGACCAAAACATTATTTATAATTGCGGAAGACTGGAAACAACTAAATACCTGGCTATTAATAGAAGACTGGTTAAATAACCATGGTTTAGCTGGTTAATAATCCTCTGCATCTCTGTTAAAAAGGAGGAAGAAGGGACTGGCCCCGTGGTGCAGCAGTTAAGTTCGTATGTTCCGCTTCGGCAGCCCAGGGTTCACTGGTTCAGATCCCAGTTGTGGACGTATGCACTGCTTGATGAGCCATGCTGTGGCAGCGTCCCACATATAAAATAGAGGAAGATGGGCATGGATGTTAGGTCAGGGCCAGTCTCCCTCAGCAAAAAGAGGAGGATTGGCAGTAGATGTTAGCAGGGCTAAACTTCCTCAAAAAAAAAGAGGAGGAAGAAAATCTGTATGAAATATGTGGAAAGAGCTCTGCTGATATATTCATTTATATGTATATATAAAATACACATATGAAATACACATATGTACATGAATATGTACATATGTATACACGTAACACAGAAAATGCATAGAATAGGTTCCCTTAGTGTAAAAAGAAGAGGAGGTCTAAATATAGGCTTATCGTTTTCTAGAACATCTCAGGAAGGACACACAAGCAGAGAAATTACAAAGGGATTTGCAAATGGGTGAGAAATTTTTATTATACATTAAGACATATAAAAAAGGGGCCAGCCTGGTGGCATAGTGGTTATGTTCACATCTTCCACTTCAGTGGCCAGAAGTTCGAGGGCTCGGATCCTGGGAACAGACCTACCCCGCTCGTTAAGCCGTGCTATGGCGGCATCCACGTGCGAAAGAAGGAAGATTGGCACAGACGTTAACTCAGTGACAATCTTCCTCACACACACGCACAAAGACATGTTAAAGAATTAAACAATAATTAAATAATAAGGAATTGAGATTGCTCCCCAAATTCCAAAACATAATTGCTGAGTATGCTCTGAAAACACTAGCCTTGGAAGAATGAGAAGGGGGTTAGTTTAGTTCTTATATAGCTGGAGAGAATTCAACGACCATAAAAGCCCAAAGAGTATTTTATTTTCATTGTTGTCCCCAAGAAGATCTATAAACCGTTCAGTTACAGTAACACTCTCTTATACGACGTGAGCACGTTTCCCCCAATATGGAATTGAGTTTCCTGTCCTTAGTGATTTAGCAGGTCAGGGACTGCGGGTGGGGCAGGGTTATCCCTCCCCATCCCTCCAACTGGTTTTGCTTCTATCTTTTCAGTCAAAATTCCAAAGGTCACTTGGAAAGCACACAATCCACTGAGCTGTCCGGACACTCCCTTTTGGCTAGATAACCCCCCACGGCCCAGATCCCAATGCAGCGTCCTGGGTGCCAGGGGGGCGCTGTTGCAAATCCTCGTGTACTTGGCCAACAATTGGGGGTAACACTGAACAAATGGAGTTTCAACAAGTATGTCTTTAGAATCCAGTGTTTATTATAATTGATTAGAAAATCTAGCTTACATTCCAGATGCAGTCATTTTATCACAGTCAAGGTGCAATAGCAGTTAAAGGAAAACCAGCATGAGTCATGCCCCTATAAAACTGTCTGCTTACAGAGTTTGGCTTTTGTCTAAACGAGGGAAACTCAAAGTCAGGCAGCATAGGAAGGGGTTGTTCTGGCCTCCTACTGGGAGAAATTATTATAAGAAAAGCAGGTCACGCGGGATCTGCCCAATGGCTCACTGACATGGAATGTGCGCGTTGATTGAATTCTTTCGTTGCCCAGCACCATTTGAAAACCCTTCCAATGTCGGGCAATGTCCCACCTCCCCATGCAGAAGCCAGAAATGCTCCCTCAGAGCCTCCCACACAGCGGGGAGGAGGCACGTGAGGAGGGATCTGACAACACACACACTGCCGAGGGCCATTGAGGCGTGCGTGTGAGCTGCAAAGGAGCGGCTGTCACTTGACTTCACTCTGGGGTGGCAGCCAAGAGGCAGCCAGTGTCTGGGGTGCCGTGGGCATTGTGTGGCCACCCCCATTGCACTGGAGCCTCTGGCCCCCCTGGAGATGTTACCAACTCCCTGACATCCTCTGAACCCTTCTTTAACCTCATTCTCTTCAGCTAGTTAGAGTGGACTCTGTTGGTTATGCCCAGCTGGGATAAGCCCCTGACTTGGATGACTAACGAAGACTGGGCCAAGAATAAAGTCACAGAGGACTCCTTCCATCTTCTCCCTCCGGCTGTGGCCTTGTTCCTGGTACCTTGCCCTCTTTGCAAGCCGTGTCTCACAGCCAGATGAAGAAGGAAAATGGACTGGGGAGGGAGCAGCTGGTCTGAATGCCTCTCATGCACACTGACTTGGATAAGTGGTTTAACCTCTCTTGCTCAGTTTTCTCATCTGTAAAACAGGGATAATAAAGCCGTCTTCCCCATAGAGGAGTTGTGAGGATTAAATAAAACAACCCATTAATAATGCTTAGATGAACGTTCAGGATTAGCTCGCCAGTGAGGAAATGAAACAAGATTAATGTGGGGAGTCAGAAAATTCCTTATTATGTGGGGTAAAAGTAAAAATCCCTTTAACAAAGAGATCAATGTTTCCTAGCCATTTTTTTTTCTGGCCATAGACTTCTTTAGAATCAATCAGCAAAAATCCAATGATACATCCAACTGTAAACTCCCAACGAAATCTAGAAATCAACTACCTGAAGATACTGGAGAATGAAAAAAAGCAGGCAGATACTGGAGGGAAGTTGACACTTGGAAGAAAAGGACATCACAGAGTGAGTTTCTTTCTTTTTAACTAGAATTTACTCTGAAGGCAAGATTCTGTCTGTGCGCGTAGGGGAACTAAAATTCTGGTATAAAAACTTGCAATGTTATTGGCTTGATGAACCAGGGGACACAGTTCAGGGCAGCCACAGTCACTGGAAAGTGGGGGGGGGAGATCCAAGAAAGGAGAGGGAGAGCCCAAATTCTGTGCATAAACTCTGCCCACGTCACATCTCTGGTTGACCTCTGAACTGCACATGCATGGGACAGACACGAAGAAGCCAGCTGAGGAAAAAGAATTGAACCTAAATTTCAGCTGCCGCTCACCACAGTGGAGACAAAGTTTTCAGGGTGAATTCAGTCAAGTTAACTTCAGGTTAAAATCTAAATCAATTTTCTTTAGAGGAACGTAACAGAATCCAGAGACTCGGCAATGTACCATTCATAATGTCCAGGATAAAACCAAAATTCCCTGACATGCAAAAAAGCAGGAAAACATTGCCCATTCTAAGAAAAAAGACAGCCAATGGAGACCAACTTTAAAGATGATTCAGATGCTGGAATAACAGACAAGAATTTTAAAGTGGCTGTTATAACTACACCCAAGGATGTAAAGAAAATACGTTTGCCATAAATAAAACGATAGAAAACCTCAGCAGAATAGAAATTATAATAATCAAATAGAAATTCTAAAAATGAAAAAGTCAATATTAGAAATGAAAATTTCAATATTAGTAATTTAAAAATTCACTTAGGAGCAGAAGAGAAATGACAGAAGAAAGATTCAGTGAAATTAAAGATAGATCAATAGAAATTATCCATTCTGAAGAACAATACACATTAAAAAAAAAGACTGAAAAAAATGTGCAGTGCCTCAAGGACCTGTGGGACAATATCAAAAGGCTTAACATACATGTAATTTGAGTCTTAGAAGGAGAGGAGAGAAAAAATGGGATAGAAAATGTTTGGAGAAGTTGTTTGAAGAAATGGCTAAATTTGGTAAAGGCATAAATTTACAGATTCAAAAAGCTCAAGGAGCTCCCAGGCAGGATTTTGAAGACAACAACAACAATAACATTATAGGGACATTATAGTTAAATTGCTGAAAACTAGATTGAAAAAAATCTTGAAAGTAGTCAAATAAAATGACACACTGCATATAGGGAAACAAAGATTCTAACGACCTGGAACTTCTATCAGAAACAAAGGAGGCGGGAAGACAGTGGAACAACATCTTTAAAGAGCTGGGAGAAAAATATCTATCTACTCAGAATTCTGTATCTAGTGAACATATCCTTCAAGAATAAAGGTGGAAGAAAGATCTTTTTTTGGAGTAAAGAAAAGCTAAGAGAATTTGTCAGCAGCAGATCTGCATTACAAAAAATGCTAAAGGAAGTTCTTCAGACTGAAAGGAAACGACACCAGATGAAAACTTAGGCCTATGGATGGAATGAAGATCATCGGAAATGGTAAATATGTGGATAACTATCAAAGACTGTTTTCGTCTTCTTAATTTCTGTAAAATACAAATAACTCTCAAGCAATTGTTAAATAATAACATAGAATTATGGAGTTTATAATGTATGTGAATGTAATATTAACTATAACATGAAGAACGGGTCATAAATGGACCGATATTGTTGCAAGCTTCCTACATTTTACGTGAAGTGCTGTAATAGAAACTTGTAGCAGACTGAAAAATTAAGGATATATATTGTAATCCTAGAGCAACAACCAAAAAATAAGGCAAAGAGATATAGCTACAAAACCAATAGACAAGTTAAAATGGAATTTTAAAACATATCAGTTAATCAAAAGGAAGAAAGAGAAACAAAAGAAAAAACAGAAGGGACAAACAGAAAACAAATAAAATTATAAGCTTAAATCTAACTATATAAATAAGTATATTAAATAAAAAGGACTAACATTCTAACTAAAAGGCAGAAGTTGCCAGAATGGATAAAAGTGCAAGGCCCAATTATATGCTGTCTATAAGAAATGTACTTTGAATATAAAGACTCATATAGGTTGAAAGTCAATGGATGGGAAAAGACATACCATGTAAACCTTAAGCATAAGAAGGCTAGAATGGCTGTGAAAATATCAATAAAATACTATTCAAGGCAAAGAGTATTACCAGAAAAGGGGATGTTTCATAACGATAAAAAGTCAACACATTATGAAGATATGATAATCACAAGTGTGTATGCACCTAATAACAGAGCCTCAAAATACTAAAGCAAAAATTGATAGAACAAAAGAGTGTGACTGAAGGTTGAGAGTTGGAGAGGATTTACTTTTTATTTCAATTTTATATACTTCTTCTGGATTCAAGTTTAATACCAAATGCCTTTTCTGTCATCATCATCAACAACAAAAGAGTGGAAATGATATTTGAGCTAAGTTCTGAAAGATAAGTTAGATTTTTCCAGAGAGATGAGAAGGGAAGGCATTCCAGACTAAAGTCACATGTGTGCCAGTGCAGGGAGGCATAAAGATGCCTGGTATGTTCTGTGACTGCAGATTTTTGGTGCACTTGAAATGCAGAATTGGGTTGCTATTACTGAGGAGGGATGGGAGATAAGCAACAGGTGAGTAGAAATCAGAGTTAGAAGAGCCTTATAAGTATACTAAGAAATTTGAACTTTATCTTGATGGCCATCAATAGTCATTGAAGTGTTTTTCAAAAGGAGCAGACAGGATCATGTTTGGGCTTTAGAGAGATGATCCTAACTTCACGTTGGAGGATGGTTTAGAGGTGACCAGATCAAAGGCAGTGATTCCTGGAAGATGCTTCAGTAAAGCAGATTAGAAAGGCTGGAGGCCTGAACTGGAAGAGAAGAACCGAGATGGAGAAGGGAGCATGATTTTGAAAGTTCCATAGGAAGCAATATAGTAAGAATTTGGCAATTCTGGATCCAGATGATGACACACACTGACATCTATTGACTCTTGAAGTTGAATGTTGTGAAACCACTTGGTGAATGCTACTTCATTCCCATAAAATAATAATAACAACATAACAATAGCTACCATTTTAAAAGTTTGTTTTGTTCAATGCCATCCCTATCAGAATCTCAGCTGGCTTCTTTGTAGGAACCGACATGCTGATCCTAAAATTCATATAAACTCAAGGAACGCAGAAGAGCCAAAACAATCTTGAAAAGAACAACAATGTTTGGAAGACTTACACTCTGTGATTTCAAAACTTATTACAAAGCAAAAGTAACTGAGACAGTGTGTGATGCTGGTGTAAGGATGGACGTAAGTCAATAGAATGGAGTTGAGAGCCCAGAAGTAAACCCATATATCTATGGCAAGTCAAGTTTTTGACAAGGGTGTCAAGTCTTCAGTAGGGGAAAGAATAGTCTCTTCAAAAAATTGTGCTGGGGCAACTGGAATATGTGAAAGAATGAAGTTGGACCCCTATTTCACACTATATACAAATACTAACTCAAAATGATTCAAATAACTAAATGTAAAAACTGTAAAACTCTTAGAAGAAAACATATTGGACAATTTTCGTTACCTTGGATTAGGCAATGATTTCTAAGATACGGCACCAAAAGCACAACCAACAAAAGAAAAAATTGATAAATTTGACTTGATCAAAATTAAAAACTTTAGCGCTTCAAAGAACATCATTAAGAAAGTGAAAAGACCACCTACACAATGGGAGAAAATACGGGCAAATCATATATCTGATAAGGGACTTGTTTCTAGAATATAGAAAGAACTCTCACAACTCAACAATAAAATTAATCCAATTAAAAATGGGCTAAGGATCTGAACAAATATTTCTCCAAAGAAGATATACAAATAGCCAATAAATACATGAAAAGATGCTCAAGATCATTAGTTATCAGAGAAACACAAATCAAAACCTCAACGAGATACCACCTCACACTCTCTAAAATGGCTGTAATCGAAAAGACAGACAGTAAATGTTGGTGAGGATGCGGAGAATGGAACACTCATACACTGTGAGTGGGAATGTGAAACGGTGTAGCTGCTTCGGAAAACAGCCTGGCAGTTCTTCAAAAAGTTAAACGTAGTTCCACCATTTGACCCAGCAATTCCAAACTTTGGTATATACCCAAGAGAAATGAAAGCCTATGTCCACACAAAAACTTGTACATGAATTTTCATAGCAGGTTTATAATAACCAAAAGGTAGAGCCAACCTAAATGCCCACCACCTACTGAATGGATAAACAAAATGTGGTATATCCATACAATGAAATATTATTTGGCCATAAAAAGGAATGAAGTATTGAGACATGCCACAATACAGATGAACGTTGAAAACATTTTGCTAAGCGAAAGAAGCCAGTTACAAAAGATGACATACTATATGATTCCATTTACATGAAGTGTCCAGAATAGGCAATTCTATGGAGACAAAAAGAGGATTTGTGGTTGCCTAGGAGGGGGGGGGGGGGGGGGGGTGGTAGCTAAAGGCACATGGCTTTTTTTGAGGGTGAAGAAAATGTTCCCACATTGATTGTGGTGATGGTTGTACAACTCTATGAATATACCAAAAATCATTACATTGTACACTTTAAATGAATGAATTGTATGGTACAGGAATTATGTCTCAATAAAGCAGATAAGAATAAAATTACAAAACAACAAAAAAGTTCACTTTATTTTTAATTTTAAAAATTATATAGCTAATCTATGTATATTTTACTTTTAGGAAATCCAAAATATAACAAGATGTAGAGGGAAAAATTGTAAATTACCTCCTTATCCCGAACTTCTAATCCTACAGTAGTCCAGAGAGGAAGTTCCAGTTTTCAGTTGAAAGCAAATCTTTCTTCACATTTTTCTTTGTCTTTGCATACGTATGAACACGAACAGGATGTAGATACGTAATCTAGTTCTGTAATTTAAAAAGTAAGAGGGTTCACGCTGTATGTATTGTTGTGCTGCTTGCTTTTTTCATTTCACATTGTTTTGGAAATCCTTCCATATCGTTGGGTATAGATCTTCCTTTTAAAAAATACTGCGTAGAATTTACATAGTATCGCGTTAGTAAAGATGTTTGTAGGCTGAATACTTAATAGTGGAGTTGATGAGTCAAAGGGTGTGGGTTTACAATTTGACGGATACTGCAAATTGTCCTCTAAAAACGCTGAACAACTTCACATACCCACCAACAGTGAATACTTTTCCCTACATCCATGCAAAGAATGGACATCATTAGGGCTTTCACATTTTGTGTGTTTGCCATCTCATTGTTGCTTTAACTTCTATTTTCTTGATTACCTATACCATTAATGAATTTGAAATTCCCTAAGGTTTTCACCCTGAGTTATTTTTCTTAGGATATCTGGTATGTTTCTTTACATCCCTTTAAAAACAATTTTTATCCCTTTGATTTATCCTTGGATTTTGTTTTGCCTATATCTTTTGTAAATAGCAAATAGCTAGATTTTCTTGATGGTAGTTCTGACAGATTTGCCTGATCTGAGAGCTGGAATGAAGGGAACTTTCAAAACTTAAAGAGTTTGTTAATGACAAATTACTAAGACTAATTTTGTTTAAAAGTCTCTCTGTATAGCTGTATATCATCTTTGTTAGTTGATTATCACGTTTTGCTATAGAATTAAAATTTTAAAGTTTGTTTATATAGCACATTTTTAATTTTATCATAAAGAATCCCACTTGGTTATTATGGTGGTTTTAAAACATGTCCGCAAATTCTTTGACCCTTCTCTCACAAAAGGTGGAGCCTGATTCTCCTCCCCTGGAACAGGCGTTGGCCTTAGTGTCTCACCTCCAACAAGAAGAAAGAAGTGACGGTGTGTGATGTCCAGCTTGCACTTGGCTCTTTTTCTGTTGGGATGCTTTCCCTTGGCACCCAGCCACCATGTTGTGAGGAAGCCCAGGCCACGCGTAGAGGCCCAGCCTCAGTCCACATGGAGAGGCCCACATGGAGAAGAAACGAGTCAAAGCCCCCAGTCAACAGCCAGCACCAGCTGCCAGACGTGTGAGGGACCCAGCTCTTGAGCCCTCCAACTGAGGCCCCAACACCGGGAGCAAAGACTGGCCATCTCCACTGTGTCCTTTCCCAACTCCTGCTCCATAGACTCCACAAAGAGTTGTTTTACACCACTAAGTCTTGGGGTGATTTATTACGCAGTCATAGTAACTAGTCTATTTATTGATAAAGATAGTTTTAGAGGTGTTCCTCCACGCCTTCCAACTGGGATGGAAAAGGGGAGACAACTTTGCTCAGAAATTTTATTATGTTTTTCTAGTAACTCATTCTTCCACTTTCCTCAATGAAATATGTTTAGAACTATTTATACCATCTTCTTTTGGATTTTATATTTCCATTTCTGAATAGAATTATTTCTTTTTTCTTGTCTTTCTTTTTAAAATTTTTTAAGTCGATTACTTTCTTTGAATTAATAGGTTTCTCTTTGCTCCATTCTTTTCCCTGTGGGAATTAGAATATATAGAATTTACACATCATCTATTCTTCCAGGATTATGATCACATTTTTAACGTGCATTTTTGTATCAATATCTAGAAGTAATCAGTACCTATTTCCTCCCCTGAATAAGATGAAGAACTTACTGGGCTTTCATTTCCTTCCTCCCTCTCTCTCCCACCATCTCTCATGTTTACATCATTTGAACTTGAGTTTCAGACTGCCTTCAAAAAAAAATAGCCAGTAATTATTTATACTTCATTATAAAGGCACCCTCTAACCCTATTTCTTTGCTTGTCACCGTTTTTAGCATCATGTGTCTTTCTCGTGGATTCATTTTCTGACTTGCCGGAATTCATCTTCTAGTAAATTATTCAGGGATGTCTGTGAGTGTAAACTTTATGTATCTTTGGATGACTGACAATGTTTTTATTTTGTGCTTTCTATTTGAAGGCTACTCTGACTGGGTATAGAGTTCTGGGTTCAAAAATTAAATTTCTTTAGAACTATCCATACGGTGTCCCATTATCTTGTAGCATCCAGTGTTGCCAATGAGAGAAACAATGCTAATGTGACTAGCATTCCACTGTGGGTAATCTGGTTCTCTCTCAATCTCTCTCTCTGTCTTGGAGGATTTTCTCTCTATTTTCAGTACTCTGCAGGTTCAGGAGATGGGCTTTGCCTTCACTCTTCTTAGTAATCTAAAGATCCTTTTCTTTCTCCCACTGTAAATATTTCTCTCTCTCTGTTCCCCTCCAGCTCCCCTTCCTGCCTCTTAGCTTTCCTGGCAACGCAACTCTGCTCTCACCAGACGAGACCCTTCTCACCTTCCTACCACAGAATCTACAGGCCTCCTACATCTGCACCCATCTTCTCCGTTGTCCCTTCTAATGTGACAAAGGAGGTGACCTCCCTCTGCCCCAGGTCAAGCCTTTCCCTCATGCTCTGCACCCATTCCTCTCACCTTCTCAGGGCCCCACCCCATCAGCATCCAGCCATGCTCCAGCGTCCCCCACTTAAGAAAACAAAGCATCTCTCTCTTGACTCCACACCCTTTCCACCCACTTCCCTATTTCTCAACTCTTTATTCATCTAGAAGTTTCTTGACAGAGTTGTCACCATACACCATCTTCACTTTCTCGCCTTTCATTAATTTTCCAACTCAGTCCGGTCTACTTCCCACGCCCTGAGCATAATACTGAAACAGCTCTTGGGAAGGCGCCTACCAGGCTCCCAGATTCAGCAGTCACCCCTCAGTCTCACCTCATTTTCCTCCTCAGGAGCATTTCACGCTCTCTCCTTGTTGGAAGACTTTCCTCTCTTCAATCTGCTGCTTCTCAGTCTCCTTGATCGCCTCCTCGTCTCTCAGGTTCAGGCCTCAGCCATCTTCTCTTCTCTCACTAAGCTCTTTTCCTGGGGGATCTCATCCTCTCCCCCGGTGTTAAATGCCGTCTATTTGCTGTTCAGTTCCAAATTCGTGTCTCTAACCCAGATGCCAAGTCTGAGATCCATCCTCTAACACCTCGCCTCTCCATCTGGTTGTTTCACAGGTATCTCAGAGTGGACAAGTCTAAGATTGAATCTTGTTTTCCCTCTGAACTCCCTTCCCAGTCTGCTCCTCCTGTCCGGTTATTTAAGCCGGATCCCAGGAGTCAATCTCTACATCTCTTTCTCTCTCACTGCTCCATGTCGAACTTCTCAGCATAATCTGTTGGCTGTGTTAACCCTTCATTATGGCTCAAAATTTATCTATCAACCTCTCCTTGTACCTTCAGCCAGTACCTTAGTCCAAACCATCACTGTTTCTCACCCAGACCACAATAATGTTGTCCTAATTGGACTCCTTGCTTCCAATCCTGCTCCCTTACAAGGCATTTTCCATCCAGCAGCTACAGGCATCCTTTCAAAAACATAATCCAGATCATACCTTCCCTTTGCACTTAAAGTAAATCTTACAAGGCCTGCATGATCCAGCTCCTGCTTCATCTCTTTAATTACATCTTATGCCATTCTCCAGCCCCACCCTCCACACCTTCATTCTTTCAGGGACTCTGGCCTTTCATTTCTAGCCTTTCACACCAGCAAAGACACTTAGCCATCGTTCCATTTTCAGGGAATTAATCAGTTGAGGAGGAGATGCACAATGATGCAAGGTGCCCAAGGAGGCAGCAAATTGGATGCATTCTCCTGTGACATGAAGAAGAGTATTTAGTTTTCAGGCTCAGCACTAAAGAGGGCAGAAAATCTCTGATGGGAAAGTATTTGCAAACACACGGCAGATGAAATGTTAAAATCCTCAATACACAAAAATTCCCCACTGAGAAAGAAAAACACAAACAATCCAATAGAAAAATGGGAAGGGATTTAGCAGATTTTTCACAGGAAGAGAAACTCAAAGAGCCAATAAATATGTGAAGAAACTGAAGTACTTTTCTTTTTTTTTAAAAAATTCATCACGTTGGCAAAAATGAAAGAGTGGCTCGTAAAGATACATAAAATAAGACACTCTTGTACATTGTTGGTAGAAATATGAATTGCAGCAATGTTTTGGGAAAATAATCTAGCCAGGTCCAAATTAAAACACATGTTCCCCTTGACCCAGAAATGACACTGTTGGGGATCTATCTTATAGATACACTAAAAATTACCAGCCTATGAGTGCATTTACCCCAAGATGGCATTTTAGCACTGTTTGCAATGGCAAAAGTCAGAGGGGAGATTAGAAACATATTGGAACAAAGTGCAAAATTATTCATGATATCATGTTAAGTAAAAAAGAAAGACATAGAATTCTCTCGCTATTATAAAAAAGAAAGACATAGAATTCTCTCGCTATTACTGCAAATCTGTAAATGTGGACTGAGCGTATGAACGCCGTGGATGTACAGAAGTGTTGATTTAAATAGCTGACACGATTGTGGGGAGTTTTTGCCTTGATTTTTTGATGCTATTTTAATATTGTTTTGCCAATAACATAACTTTTTCAAAACACGTATGGTGAGTTCTGGAAGCAGCGGTTGTTCACGGGATGGAGGTCAACTCGCCTTGAAGGCCATTTTCAGGTTTTCAGACTGTTCTTCCAGAAACCAGGAGTCCTGGATGGCTCTGGGGCTTGACCAGCTGTGGAGCAAGGGCAGTGGGTAGGCTTGGGCCTGGGAGAGCCGGAGGTGGGTGTGGGGCTGGAGAGGCGGCGAGGATGGAAGCTAAAAGGGAGTCTCCGTGGGTGAGGAAGTTGCTGCTATACAGGCAAGGCTGGAACGAGGATCCAATCTGGGGAGGCGGAGAATGAAGGGAGGAGGCAGATTCAGAAAGCAGTTCAGAAGAAGAAACCATCGACTGGGTGAGTGAAGACGAAGAGAAGCGAAGGCGATTTCAGAGGGCATCGGGGGCGGCCTGGCAGCCACGCACCTGGGCAGGGCAAGCCACGGGGGACAGGGGGATTTTTTAAAGAGGTGAGGTGGGAGGGCAGGAAGAGTATGAGTTTGATTTCAGACACGCTGAATTTGAATTTTGAAGGTTTCCTGAAATCAGTTGGGAATAGGGAAATATTCTCTTTGAATGACAAAGTTTTAAAAAAATATATCAAATAAGCCAGAGACTGAACACTGTTCTGTTACTTGATTGATCTGTAGAAAGAGTGAACTTTCCCTCCAATAAGACAAGCTACTTTCAGCACAGGGATTTCCAAAAATAGCACTTCCTCACTTTCTGGTAAAACTATTCCTCATTTTGTATAGCTTTATCTTAATATTTTTCGTCTAATAATGAACCCAGATCCTCCTTTTTAAGTGTCTGCAATATTGCTGACATATTTACCCTACTTAAAATATCCTTTTCTTCAAAAAAGAATTCCCTTGCTGGTTTTGCTCATCCTGTCATTGTAAGCAGCGGACACTGATGACCCGAACTGTCCCTCGGAGCTTCAGTCTTTGCTGTGGACCAATTCCTCCATTCTTTTAATAACTTTGGTTCCTCTTTGCACTCTGCTGGCCTTTTCTCTACGTACTTGTGGTAGAAAGCAGCCCCAGCAAAGCACAGTTTTCTGGGTGTGGCTCCATTGTACTTCCCTCATCTGGGCAGCCATGGCTCTCGCTGGCTTTTTCGGGTTCTCCGGCACCGGCTGGTCTGCGACCCTCTCCTGCAGGGACCTCTTCAATTCCTGCCACCAACCAAGGCCACTTTCAGTACCTCTGCCACAGCTGATAGAGTTACATTTTCCAAATCAGATGGCAGTCTTAAAACATCCAAACTCACCCTATTAGGATGGCTATCATAATTTTAAAAAGGAAAATAACAAGTGCCGTTGAGGATGTGGAGAGACTGGAACACTCATACATTTCTGGTAGAAATGTACAATGGTACAGCTGCTGTGGAAAGCAGTGTGGTGGTTCCTCAAAAAGTTAAAAATAGAATTACCATATGATCCAGCAATTCCACTTTTGGGTACAGAACCGAAAGAATTGAAAGCACGGTCTCAAGGAGACGTGTCTACACGCATGTTCATAGCAACGTTATTCACAATAGCCAAAAGTGAAGCAGCCCAAGTATCCATTGACGAATGAATGGATGAACAAAATGTGGTGTATCCCTACAATGGAATATTATTCAGCCTCAAAGAGGAAGGAAATTCTGACATATGCTGTAAGCTGGATGAACCTTGAGGACATTATACCAAGTGAAAGGAGCCAGTCACAGAAAGACAGATACTGCATGATTCCACCTAGATGAGGTAACTAGAGTAGCCAAATTTATAAAAATAGAAAGTAGAATAATTAGTTGCCAGGGACCAGGGAAGGGGAAATGGAGAGCTGCTGTCTAATGGGTATAGAGTTTCAGTTTTGCAAGAAGAAAAGAGTTCTGGAGATTGGTTGCACAACAGTGCGAATGTACTTACCACTGCAGAACTGTGCACTTAAAAACGGTAAATTTGATGTGATGTGTATATTACCACAATCAAACGTTCTTTGAAAAATTAAAAAAGACGAGAAGCAGTGGAGCCAGGATACAAATCTAGGTTACCTGATGACGGTGCTGGCTCTCAACACCAGGCTGTGCTGGTCCTGTAGGTTACGGGACCATGCGCCTTGGAAGGCCGATTATCTGTCACTCACTCTTACCAGGGCACGCCCTTTGGAGGTCTCTTCCCCAACCCAAGCAGCTTATCAATGGATTCCCTATATGGACATTCAGAGCACCTCCCCCTGCCCAGCCCCTGCCCGGAGGTGTTCTAGTAAACCCATTTCTCTATCTCCATTTGTCCTTTCATGATTGTTGTCCCAGCAGCCAGCTGGCTGGGCCACCCTCAATTCACTTAACAAAAGCGGCACCTCCTCTGATGGGTATCAGAGTTGGAGCCTTGCGAGTGGAGAACACACAGCCCTGGTACCCACCCCACGGACCTCACTCATCTTTATTATTTGTGTGCTCATTTGGCTCCCTCAAGCCAGGATAAGTTCCTCCGAGATTTTCATCCATATCTGAGGGACCCTTGTTCCAGGCCTGTGCTCACAAAAGCGTTTCTTCGTGGGCCTAGGATGTTCTGTTCATTCTTTTACCTTATGCATTCCTTGAAGGTAGGACCTTGTCTCATACTTCCCACAACACTGTCACCATGTTATACACATAATAGGCATTCAAAAAAGAACAACATAGATATTTTCAAACTTGACAAAAATGGAGAAAATAGTATAATGAATGCATGTGCAATCATCACTCCGCATCAACATTTTGTTACCTAGTAAGCATTTCAGAAATACGTAATGAGATAACAGCAGTAAATGGATACAGTTCAAAAACTGAGAACTTTAAATTAGATGTAAGGAAGAAATTCTTGGCAGGTACACTCAGTTTCTTAATAGGTGCCACCGTGGCATGCACTATTTCTAGGCCAGATTTTACCATTCTGAGATCATTTATATCTAATTCTGCCTAATGATAATCTAGAGACGGGCTAAATTACCTCTTAATGTATTTTCCTGTTGTGTCAGTCCGAGTGCAGCAGTGTCTTTGTTTATAAGCAACAGAAACTGAGTGTGGTTACCTTAAACCAAATAATCTATTAGAAGGATTTGGAGAAGCGCAGAGAATCTAAGGAAAAATAGAACAACCTGGTAAAGACCAGCAAGCAGGGCAACCCCAGGGCTCCAAGAGCAGGAGCCGGTTGACGATCTCTTCAGGGTGCTGCTGCTGTTGAGAGGAATCAGCCACAACCATTCTCCGCCCTTGTTACCCCGTCACCATTCAAATTCCCAAGAGAGAATGTCAGTTGCTCTAGCCTGGGTCATGTACGTGTTCAGCTCATCACTATGACTCTGATTTGGCCAGGCCAGTCTGGTCCCCCAAAGAAGAATCTTGTATATTATCAAAAGAAAAACAAGGGATAACAAGGATGAGCAGAGTCCACCCCAAAGACCCACAATTCTTCTCCTAGGCAGCATCTTCTAGCTTAGTGTCTTGTGAACTTAATTTGTCTTACGTAGTTTCAGATGTGGCTTTAATTTAAGTAGTTTTTACTAATCCCTAAAACACTGTCACCCTCTGTGCTGGCACCTCTCTGTCCACCCAGACCTTTTGGAGAATGGACAGTGCACAGAAAAGTAAAAATCTCCCCTATCCATTTTTACCGCAATTTCAGTTTACTTCACTTTACGTAATCGATAAATGTTTGGACTCCGTATGTAAGTAACTTTCTTTTGGCAAATCAAGTTATATTTTCCTACTAACTTATTTAGAACATCAAAGTTTTGTCATCTTTGTGTCTGACTGTTCTTTAGTGAGTGGTCATCATGACAACGGGATTCTCTTCTGAGTCAGTGATTCTCTGTTCAGAGACTCCCCTGTGTGAGAGCCTAATGTGAACACCCAGCAAGGAAAAGTTCTGTAACGTGAAGCATTCTTCTGACACATTTTCCCAAGAACAATAATTGTTTGAGCTTCGTGCATTTTTTAAAGAACACTTATAAATAGATATTTTAGGGAAAGAAGGTAGAAGAAACAGAATTAGAAGAGTAACTATAAAATGTTTTCATTTTCCTTTTCTGTCATTACCACATTTGATTTTAGTCCCTCAGGCTTCAGAACTTAGATGGTCTTTAAGCCAAACATCTGTGGACTGGATTATGGCTGGACTCCGATTATGATAAGCATGCATTTATCTCATCAATTAAAATTGGGGTTATCCCAGAGAAGATTCTGGGTTGTTGGTAGAATCTATTCTTCAGAATCCCCTCCTGTTGTTTCTTCTCCTTTTTACCCCTTTTTTGGTTTGCTTATAGATATTTACTTTCAAAGTTCTTCAAATCTTCTGGTTGTAGTCATTCTTAGTGAACATTTGCTGTATTCTCCTGGCTTCAGGCAAGGCCCCTTCAACTCACTCTGATCTTTCACCACTTTATTCAACACTCACTATGCTTGGTGTTTCCAAGATGGTCTAGAGTCCACCCATCGTGCAAAGGAGAACACACCGACACGCACAGCCTTATAGCCTCAGTTCCATGAAGGGTGAGAATATTATGCCGTTGGAGAGAAAGACGGATTCTGGGGGGCTGGGGTACAGAGTTCCTTGTCCACCTGAGAATCTCTAGACAAACGGATAATTTCCACCAACAAATTACTTTACTCTTTACAACACTTTCCATGAGCTAGCTTCTCCCGTTGTGCCGCGCACACCTTGGCTGATAGAACCCAGTTCCTTTGGCCAATGAGTGCATTCAGGAACACCGGCCTGGGCCACTCCAGACCAGTGCTAGAAAGAGGACAGGAGCCACATTTGTAATTTAAATTTTTCTGATGGCTGCCTTTAAAAAGTAAAAAGAAAAAGCAATTGAAATTAATCAATTTTAATCTAACCAAATATATAAAAATATTTCAACATGTGATTAATATGAAAGATTAATACTGAGGTATTTTGCAGTCTTTTTCTCCTCAGTTTTACTGAGATATAGCTGGCATATAATACTATATAAGTTTAAGATGTACATCATAGTGATATGATGTATGTATATATTGTGAAATTTTACAGTCTATTTTGTTCAAAGTATTCAAAATCTGGTGTGCATTTTGTACTTAGAACACATCTCAATTTGGATGCTAAGTTTTTATTGGAAATAACTGATCTGCATTTAAATTTCATAAAATTGACAGTCAAAAAACAGCTTCACATACAACATATTTAAAAATTTTCCAATCACTGAACCAAGTATTAGTTATACATTTTAAACATAAATTAATTAAAATGAAATAATTTAAAATGTAGTTCCTTAGTTGCACTAGCCACATTTCAAGTGCTAGTTTTTGGAGGATGTGGTTCTAAACCCTTGTTGCTCAAGGTGTGGTCTGGGGACCAGCAGCAGCAGCATCCCGTGGGACCTTGTTAGAGATGTAGCTCCACTCTCGATCTGGGAAGCCAGTTTCCCAGGATTCAAATGCACAGCAAACCTCAGAACGGTTGCTCTAGGATAGTGGTCAGTAGACTTTTCCCGTAATGAGCCATATAGTAAATATTTAGGCTTTGTGGGCCACAGACAGTCTCTGTTGCATATTCCTATTTGATTTTTTCCCCCACAAACCCTTAAAAATGTAAAAATCATTCTTAGTTCACGGACCATACAAAAACAGGCTGCCAACCACATTTGATCGACAGGCTACAGTTTGTTAATCCCTGTCTAGAACACAATTTCTAAAAGAACAAAAGAATCTGCAGCCCTTTCTAGCGGACCAGTTACCTGGCATATTCTCATTGTAACAAACGAATACAAGTCAAAAGATACCATGAATTTTACAGGGCAAATTAGCCATTACCTATGCAAGTGTAAAATACATGCCCTCTGACCCACACATTCCACTTCTAGACATCTAATCTACAGAAACGTGCAATTATACACACACACACAGACACACACAGAATATAGCAATTACATATGTTCATGGATATTCATTGCAGCATTATTTCTAAAAGCCAAATATTAGAAATAATGTAAATTTCCATCACTAAATGTTCTAAATAAGATATGATGCTTCTTTACCACAAAACACTGTAAAGATGTTAAAAGAAATGAAGTAGATCTGTAGAAAATGACATGGAAGTACGGCCAGGATATATCACTAATTGAAAAAAGAGAAAGCTACAGAGCAGCATGTTCTCATTTTAAAAATTGAAAACACACGTGTGCAAACGTTCATTCCCCCCAACGCGAGCCAGATTAGCTCAGTGATTGCCCCGTGGAGTAAGAGCTGGATAAAGAGGCAGAAGGGACAGCGAACTCTCACTTTTTGCTTTACACATTTCTGTATATTCTGTATATTAGTATTTTGATAGGCATTAGTACCATTTCTGTAATAAAAAGAATGTAAAAGGTGGTTTTGATTTGTGGGTATATGACATTAAAATTTAAGTAATTAAAGATTAAAGTTTACTCTTTGCTGTCGCTCCCTATTTGTAGTAAGCATATTGAGCATATAACCAAAAAATTAACCACGTGAGTCATTTCCATTTTTAGTAACATGGATCAGGATCTCAGAAAGGAGGGAAGTAAATTGAGATGAAACCAACATTCTGCAGTTCTGTTCTCCTTGAAGTATTTCCTAATTCAAAATAGTATGGAGATGAGATGCTAAACAGAAAGCAGTGGCTACAAAGCTGTGAAACCAAGCAGAATTTTTGGCAAATTTTAGACTTTCACTTAAAATCCAGGAAGGGCTACCTTCAATGATGGATAAACTGAAAATAGACACCCCTCTCAAAAAACTGAACACACTCATTTGCAACAACATGGAATGACCTGGAGGGTATTATGCTAAACAAAATAAGCCAGACTGAGAAAGACAAACACCATATGACTTCACTCATATGTGGAAGATAAACCTACACACGGACAAAAGGAACAGTTCAGTGGTTACCAGGGGAAGGGAGGTGGCGGGAGGGCACAGTGGGTGAAGGGGAGCACTTATATGGTGACGGAGAAGAAATGATGTACAACTGAAATTTCACAGTGAACTCAATAAAAAAAACCTGAACACAGACTTGGGCCCCTTTTAATCCCAAACTAGATTAAGGTAATTAGCGCTTACTCTGCTTGCCTGCCAGAAGCAAAACTAAGTCTTCTTTGAAGGAAGATAACTTCACACAGAGTCAAGTTATCTACATAATTTGTTATAAATAATAACTTGTATTCAGTCCAAAATTACCAGGATGTCAGGAGATAGTATGAAATAATTGAACCGAAGAGAAAAAATGGATAATAGAAGCAGACCCTCAAGAGAGCCATATAATGTGATTATCAGAAATGGACTTTAAAATAACTGATTGAGGTCTTAGCTAGAACAATAAAGCAAGAAAATGAAATTAAAGATTATAGAAAATAAAACATAAAACTCTCATTATTCCTAGACAGCATGATGTTATATGTAGGAAATCCAAAAGAATCCACAGATAAACTATTAGAAGTCATATGTGAATTTAGAGAAGGTTATTAGAGCAAGTTCAATACAAAAAAATCAATTGCATTGCTGCATACCAGCAACAAATACATTTAAAAGTTACATATTATAGCATAAAAACATCAAGCTGCCTACAAATAAATGTAATGAAAGAATCCAAGTGCTAGAATTCTGCAGTAGAAACTATAACACATTATCTTGAGAAAAATTGAAGAAGGTCTAAATATATGAAAAGACATCCAATGTTCATGGATTGGAAGTCTCAGCATAACAAATATGTTAATTCTCTCTCATATTAATCTATAGATTCAATGCCATCCCAATTAAAATCTCAGAACATTGTTGCTTTCTTTTTTTACTGAAATTGATAAGCTGATTCTAAAATTATATGGAAATGTGAAGGGCCAAGAATAGTCAAGGTAATTTTGAGAAAGAACAAAGCTAAGGACTTCCATTGTCCGACATTAAAACCTGTTATAAAGCTAGTAATTAAGACATTGTGGCATGGGCACAAGAACAGAAAAACTGGTGGAAAAGTATAAAGAATGCAGAAACAGCCACACATGCCATCAACTGATTATGACAAAGGATACATGGTAGTGCATTGAGGAAAGAAAGGATTATCTTTTCAATAAATGGCATTGGGTCAACTGGATCAATTGGGTCAATTGGAAAAAATATACCTTTACTTCTTTTTTTTTAAAGATTGGCACTGGAGCTAACAACTGTTGCCAATCTTCTTTTTTTCCTGCTTTTTTCCCCAAATCCCCCCAGGACATAGTTGCATATTTTCAGTTGTGAGTACTTCTAGTTGTGGCATGTGGGACGCCGCCTCAGTGTGGCCCAGCGAGCGGTGCCATGTCCGCACCCAGGATCCGAACTGGCGAAACCCTTGGCCACCGAACCTGAGCGCGCAAACTTAACCACTCGGCCACGGGGCTGGCCCCTATATCTTTACTTCCATCTCACCAACACAAAAATCAAATTCAGGCGGATTGGATTTATAAATGCAAAATGTAAAACAATAAAGCTTTTAAAGGAAAATCAAAAGGATATCCTCATGACCTTGAAGTAGACATGGGCATAAGCAGTAACTATAAGAGAAAAAAATTGAGAAAGTTGATTACACTAAAATTTGACACTTCTGTTCATCGAAAACAATATTGGGAAAGTGATACACAAAAGTGGAGAAAAATATGTGCGATATATAAAGTAACAGACTCATGTGCAGACTGTGTGACAGTCTCCTCTAAACCAATACGGAAAAAACAGACAATTCAATAGAAAAATGAGCAAAATACCCAAAAAGACGCTCACAAAAGATACCCGAATAGTCAGTAAACATATGAAAAGATTCCCAACTTCATCAGCCATTGTTAAAACGCACACTAAACCCACAATGAGATATACTACATACCAACCAAAATGGCTAAAATGAAAATGGTGGAAAATATTAAGTGTTAGTAAAGATGGGGAACAACCCGCACTTTCCTTCACTGCTGGTGGGAGTATAAATTATGACAACTACTTTGAGAAAATAGTTTGGCAATATCTGCTATAGCTGAACATATGCATACCTATGACCTAGCAATTCTACTCCAAGCTATATGCCCATCAGAAATGCCCACAAGTGTCCACCTCAAGATAGGTACTAAATATTCCGTAACAGTGCTATTTGTAACAGCCCCAAAATGGAAACTACCAAATGCCCATCAACCACTGAATGGATAAATAAATGAAATACTATACAGTGATAATAATGAATGATCTCTAACCAGACAAGCAATATGGACAAACTTCATAAAAATAATATTGCGCAAAAGAAGTCGCACACAAAAGAGGACATATGTGGTGGGTAGAGTCTAAGAGAGACCTCAATCATTTCTGCCTCCTGGTATTCATGCCCCAGTTTAAGACCCTCCTCTTGAATATAGACTGGATCTAGCCACTCACTGCTAGTGAAATAAATATGACAAAGTAACAAAGTGTAACTTTTGAGATTTGGTTGCAAAATGGCTCCGGCTTCTGTCTTGCATGCATCCTCTCTCTCCCTCATTTTCTCACTGTGAAGAAAGCCTGTTGCAATATTGTGAGTTGTCTAATGGAGAGGCCCAGGTGGCAAGGAACCGAGGGAGGCCTCAGTGCAACGACCTGCAAGGATTTGAATCCTATTAACAATCTGCCCCTGAATATTGATCTTCCCCCAGTTGAGCTTTCAAATGTGGCCATGGTCATAGCTGACAGCCTAACTGCAAATTTCTGAGACCTTGAGCCAGAGCCACCAAGTTAAGCCATGCGTGAATTCCTGACCCACAGAAACTGTGAAAAAATAAACGTTTGTCGTTTTAAGCTGTGAAATTTTGTGTTAATTTGTTATGCAGAAATAGTAACAAATATGCCATGCGATTCCATTTGACAGGCAAATACAAAAGCAGACAAAACTAATCTATAGTATTAGAAGTCAGGATAATAGGTTACCCTTAACAAGGGTTAACGACTGGAGGGGAGAACGAGTGGGGTTTCTTGGGCGCTGGTTATGTTTAATTAATTAATTTGGATACCGGATGCATAGGTGGGTTCAGTTTATGAAAATTCACCAAGATGTACGCTTAAGATATGTACACTTTTCTGAATGTATGTGTGATGGTTAATTTTATGTGTCAACTTGACTGGGCCACAGGGTACCCAGATATTTGGTTAAACATTATTCTGCGTTCGTCTGTGAGGGTGTTTCTGGGTGAAATTAACACTCCAGTTGGTAGGCTGAGTAAGGCAGGTTGCCCTCCCCAACGTGACCCTCATCCAATCTGTTGAAGGCTTGAGAAGAATAAAAGACTGAACAAAAAAGAATTCTTTCTCTCTGCCTGACTGTCTTCAAGCTGGGACATCAGTCTTCTCCTGCCTTCCTACCGAGATTCAGACTGGAACTGTACTATTGACTTTCCCATGTCTGGACTTCTCAGCCTCTATAATTGTGTGAGCCAACTCCTTATGATAAATCCATCTATCATCTCTCTATCTATCTATCATCTATCTGTCTATTATCTATCGATCGATCTATCTATCTATCTATCTATCTACATCCTATTGATTCTGTTTCACTGGAAAACCCTGGCTAATACAGATTTTGGTACTGCGAGTGGTTCTAGAAGAAGAGAATTTTAAGGATGAGTCTTCTGAATTGATTCCGGGGTTTCTGGAATTGGCTCTCTAATCTGATTAGATTTAAAGATCCTAATGCTCTATTTCCAGAAGTAAAGAGAGCACTGATAGTCCCTGGCGTGATCTGGCAATAGAGATACACAGAATATCTCCATTGGCTATTCCTAATCAACCACTTATGAGAGCCAATTCTGAGTGACCGTGTATGGTACTTTCAAACATTTTTGGTAATCTAACTAACATAATGAGGTTGGCTGGTTGCACCAAATGTCACTGGGCAAAGTGGTGAAAGGAAAGGATGAGCTCAGAGATTTGAATTCCCAGATCAAGAGCCACGTAGATGACCTGAAAGCTTCTCCATGAGCCCTGAAGGAGACCCTTAGCTCCTGCAGCTGCAGGGCTGAGATTGTTGAAAATCAAACATAGAGTATCATCCTGAGATGTGCTGAATTACAGCGCGAGTCGAACTTTCAACCCGTACCTATGACCTCAAGGGGAGTTCCCTACGGTCAGCTGACGGGGGACATCCCTGAAGGATGTGGTGAAAGGAAATTTTCCCAGTGGGCAGAACTTTGAGCAGTGCACCCAGCTGTTCCCTCTGTTTGGAAGGAGAATGGCCAGACACGTGATTAAATGCTGATTCAGGAGCTGTGGCTAATGGCCTGCTGGAGGGTCAGGGACCTGGAAGGAAAGTAATTGGAAAATTGGTGATAAGGAAATTGGGGGAAGAGGTATGTGGCTAGACCTCTCTGGATGGGTGAAGATATTTGTATCCCATGTGAATGTTCACCAAAGGGTGACCTCAGCAGAGGAGGATTTTAACAACCAAGTGGATAGAATGACTACTTCTGTGGGTACAAGTCAGCCTGTTTTCCCAGCCACCCGTCATCATCCACCGGGCTCATGAACAAAGTGGACGTAGTGACAGAGATGTAGCTATGCATGGGCTCAGCGACATGGGATTCCACTCACCAAGGCCAGCTTGCCTACGGCCACTGCTGAGCACCCATTCTGCCAACAGCAGAGACCAACACCGAGTCCTCACTATGCGGCTGCTCCCCGGGGTGATCAGCCAGCTACCCGAGGGCAAGTCGATTACGCTGGACTGCTTCCACGACGGAAGGGGCAGGGTTTTGTTCCTACTGGAGTAGATACTTACTCTGGGTATGGATTTGCCTTCCCTGCACTCAATGCTCCTGCTGAAACTACCACCTGTGGACTACCAGAATGCCTTACTCGACGTCATGGTATTCCAGACGGCATTGCCTCTGATCTGGGAGCTCACTTCACAGCAAAGGAAGTGCAGTAACAGACCCGTCCTTGTGGATTTCACCGGTCTTACCATGTTCTCCACCATCCTGAAGCAGCTGGTTTGACAGAAAGGTGGATAGCTTTTTGAGGACTCAATTATACCACAAGCTGGGTGGTAATACCTTGCAGTGCTGGGCAAGGTTCTCCAGCAGGCATAAATGTTCTGAATCAACATGCAATATCTGGTGCTATTTCCCCTGTAACCAGGATTCGTGGATCCAGGAATCAAGAAGAGGAAATGGGAGCGGCACTACTCACTGTTACCCCTGGTGACCCACCAGCAAAATGTTTGCTTCCTGTTCCTGTGACTTTATGCTCTGCTGGCCTAGAGGTCTTAGTTTCAAAGGGAGGAATGCTTCCACCAGGGAGCACAACAATGAGTCCATTGAACTGGAAGTTAATACTGCCACCTGGCCACTTTGGACTCCTCCTGCCTCTGAATTAACAGACAAAGAAAGGAGTTACTATGCTGGCTGGGGTGATTGATCCTGACTACCAAGGGGAAATTGGCCTGCTACTCCACCATGGCGGTAAGGAAGAGTATGTCTGGAATACAGGAGATCCCTTAGGGCATATTACCCTGACCTGTGATAAACATCAATGGAAAACTACAGCGGCCCAATCCAGGCAGGACTACTCACGGCTCAGACCTTTCAGAAATGAAGATTTGCGTCACCTCACCAGGTAAAGAACCATGACCTGCTGATGTGTTGCTGAAGGTAAACGGAATACAAAAAGGATAGTAGAAGGTGGTTCTAAAAACCGGCTGTGACCACATGACCAGTTACAGAAATGAGGACTGTAGCTGTCGTGAGTATTTCCCCCCCATTTTGTTGTGAATTTGTATGTGTGTATATATATAGAGCAAATGTCTTTATTTTCTTCCCTCTCTTATTTCCTTATCATGTGACATAAGATGTACTGACTTTATACCATAGTATTTAAGTATTGTTAATTTTAAATCATGGTGTTTGAGTTAAAGAATCTCAAGGAGAAGAGGAAACCTCACTCGAGGACTTTACCTCTCCTCCAGAAGGGGTTAGTGCATTTTTGGTTGTCTGCAGAATAGTTGTATCATGTTAGGTGGAATTAGGACCTTGTTACTGTCTTTATTCGGAGATTAAATATGGTTTAAGGAGATGCTAATGGGTGCCGAGTTGACACGGGGTGGATTTGTGACTGTTCATTTTATGTGTCAACTTGACTGGCCTACAGGGTACCCAGATAACTGGCTGTGTCTGTGAGGGTGTTTCTGGATGAGTTAACATTTGAATCCAGAGACTGAGTAGAGCTGATGGTCCTCCCCAGTGTGTGGGCCTCATCCAAGCTGCTGAGGCCTAAACAGAGGGAAAGGCTGAGTAGGAAAGAATACTTTCTCTGCGCCTGACTGTCTTCAAGCTGGGACGTCAGTTTTCTTCTGCCTTCAGACTCAGTCTTGGACTAGAACTTACACCATGGGCTCTCCTGGGCCTGGAATTCTCAGCCTCCATAATTATGTGAGCTAATTCTTTATAATAAATCAATCTCTCTCTGTCTCCCTCTTCCTCTCTCTCTCCCTACATCCTGTTGGTCTGTTTCTCTGGAGATCTCTGACTTATTGTAGTCAATATGTTATACTTTAGTAATCAATATCTTTAACTAGTTAATAAGAAAATACATGAGTGGAAAATTTCACCAGCGACCAAGATTCATAAAAAAATAATCAAGTGGAAACTCTAGTCTGACAAGGACAATAGCCAAAATTAAGAGCACAAGAGATGGGGTCAACAGTAGAATGACACTGAAGAGAGGTTAGTGACCTGGAAGACAGGTGGGTTTAAAAGCGTAATAGAGAGACAATACAGTTAAATGAACTGGGAGACAGGTCCAGATTGAAGTATGCAAAAAGGGAAAACATGCAAAATACAGAAAGTAATGTAAGAGGCATGTTAAAAATGGTTAACATCGTATAATTGGGTCCAGAACAAGAGGAAAAGGAGAGTAAATTCCAAACTGGATCTATACAAAGAAAGCCACATCTAGGCACATATAGTAAAGAAGCTAAAAATTTAAGACAAAGAGGCATTTTAAAAGTATTTAGAGAAAAAGTGCACTGTATCTTCTAAAGGAACAAGAAAGTTAACAGCTGAGTTTTTGATAGAAATGATAGAAGCCAGAAGAAAATGGCATATCTTTAATGTGCTGAAAGAAAATAATTGCCAACCTAGGGATTCCACATCCAGTGAAAAGATGCTTCAGAAATGAAAGTGGAATGAAAAAAGGTTTAGACAAACAATAACTAGAGAATTAGTTACTTCTACATCACTCTAGAAGAAATGCGAAAAGGAGTTCTTCAAGCATAAGAAAAATAATGCCAGAGTTAAGCGTGGAAATTCGGGAAGAACTAAGGAGTAGCAGAAAGAGAAAATGTGTGTGTAAATCTAAGTGAATCCGGGCTGCATAAAACAAAAATAGTAATGACATATGGGTTTTACATACACATGGAATCAAAATACATGACACCAAAGGTGGGAGGGGAGTTTACCAGCGCAGACCCTGAAACAAAGATCTGAGTTCAAGCAACTAAGGGGAAGTTAACCCAAACACTATCAATGTGGGACAGGGGAAGTGAGGTAGGAAGCGAAGGGAACCAAGGAAGTGTGCATAATCCAGTAAATCATCACTGTGGGTAACTGGAGCGTAATCCTGCTTGGAAACTCTGGGACCAGAGGAGAAGGAGCGCCTCAGAGCTAATCCCACCCAAGGGGCAAAGCGGCTGGGATATGCACCCACCAACTCTCCTCAGCAATTGGTTGCCGATGACTCCCAGGAATTTTCGATTTCCCAGTACTTCCAGGCTGCTCTGCACTCATCAGCCAAAGAAGCCCTCAGGCCAAGCTGAGTCACAGATGCTGGGAGTCGTAAATTGAGCCAACATGCATGGAAATGTAAGTGCCAAGGGGGCCTAAGTGGAGCATAGAAATCGTTTATTTCAGGAAAAAAGGGAGTTCAAAAATTCAAAGTTTATTTTTAATCATCCAGGAAGAAATAAATATGCTAACTTATATTAGACCCTAATAAATAGAAGATGCATATTGTAATCTCCATATTTTAGAGATAAAATAATGTGTATTTGACAAGTTAGTAGAGGGGGAAAACGGATTGATAAAAATGACTTGAATCATCAAAAAGAAGGTCACATAGGATAATGGAATGAATGGAAAACAAATACTAAGATAGATTTTAATCTTGATGTATCACTAATTGCATAAATGTAGAAGAATTAAATATTCCAATTAAAAGACAAAGATTAGCAGATTCAATAATAAAACACAGTCCAACTAAATACTGCTTACAAGAGACACACTTTCAATATAAGGATACAGAAAAGCTGAAAATAAAATGATGGGAAAATACAGACACAGCAAACATCAACCAAAACAGAGTGCAGTTATATTAATATCAGATAAAATAGACATGAAGACAGGAAGCATTAGGAGGGCTAAAGAGGGGTAATGACAAAACAGTCAATCACCAAGAAGACGACAGTTCAAATTTGTATGCGTCTAATAATATAGCCTTGACACTGAACCTCTTGATCTCGAGTTCGTGTGTCCGATGTGCAGAAGGCCAATCACTGAGACAGCAGTGCTTAGAGACAGAGAAAGCTTTATTGGAATTGGCCAAAAGCAGAAGGCGGGAGGATAAGTTCTCTCAAATCCACTTAACAAGAGAAGAAAGCAGAGTTTTATAGAGCTAAGGGGCTTGGCAGGAGGAGATTCAGAGAAACAAAGTAAACAAAGTGACAAAGTACCGGGGGTTATGACTCAACATATGAATTTTAGGAGGATGCAATTCAGCCCACAGCCTGGAGCAATGGGACCTGTCATATCCTGGGAGCGTAAATTGGTACAACTGCTTTGGAAAATGGCTGGGCAACATCTACTAATGCTGGGCAGACACACATCCTGTGACCTACGAATGGTTCCACTTCTAGCTGTATGTGCAACCGAAATGCAGACATGTGCACATCAAAAACCACGTACAAGAATGTTCAAGGAGATATTCATTACCGCCCCAGACTGGAAGCAACCCAAGTATCCACAATGGAGAGACACATTTTGGTATATTCACACAATAGCGTGCTATAGAATAATAAAAATGAACTGTGTACTCCTACTCCCGACCTCGGTACATCTCATGAACATAATGTTGAGTGAAAGGAGCTGGATACAAAGGTGTACATTCTGTACATTCTATCAAATTGCATTTACATCAAGTGCAAAAAGAGGCAAAGCTACTCCACGGTGTTGGAGGAGGAAGTAGGATCCTGACTTGGGGAAGGGAACCACAAGGGGGCTTCTCCTCCTTGATCTGGGTGCTCACCTTGTGCAACCTCATGGAGTTGTGCCCTGAGGATTGGTGCAATTTTCCTCAGTATATCAGTTCATTAAAAACAGGAAAGCACCTCAACCCAGCCTGCTACTGGTCTGCAACTGATTTTAAAAAGCCACCTTTGTCAGCGTAGTACTTAAGTTTGCAGGTTCCTGTTCGGTGCCCCAGGGTTCGCCCGTTCAGATCCCAGACGCAGACCTACCCACCACTTGGCAAGCCATGCTGTGGTAGGCGTCCCACACATAAAATAGAGGAAGATGGGCACGGGTGTTAGCTCAAGGCCAGTCTTCCTCAGCAAAGAGAGAAGGCTTGGCAGGTGATGTTAGCTCAAGGCTAATCTTCCTCAAAAAACCCCCATCTTTGTCAGGACAATTGCAATGTCCCAGGTGTCTGTCCACACTAGGTAGGTGGCCACGAGGTCGAATCAGCATTATTCTCTCCAGCTGTGGACAGCATTTATAAGTCACCTCCTCAGCAACAGTTTGGAAAATTTCTCCCAAAAGATTAAGGCTACACTTCTCATGGTCTAAGGAACATTAAATTGAATATTCTTAGAAAAAGAAGCTTAGATAAAGGCTACTTTTTTTTTTTTTTTTTGGTGAGGAAGATTGGCCCTGAGCTAACATCTGTTGCCAACCTTCCTCTTTTTTGCTTGAGAAAGACTGCTACTGAGCTAACATCTGTGCCAGTCTTCCTCTATTTTATATGTGGGACACCATGGAGTGGTGCATACATCCGCGCCAGGATCCGAACCCTCCAACCCTGGGCCACTAAAGCAGGGCTGTGTGTGAACTTAACCACTACACCACCGTGCTGCCCTGATAAAGGACTGCTTTTTATTATGGAATTGAGAAGAAGGGATTCAGGAGGGAAAACTTGAGTAAATAAGACAAGAATAGAGTCCCCTAAATGTATCCAGGCAGCGTCCTGATCCCAGAGGATCTAAACCTAATTTTCAACACAGATCTCTCTTAAGCGCTTAGTTTCTTTATTCCCAGTGGATTATTTAGCTGAATTTGGGCATTAGGTGTCCCAGAGCCAGCTGAGTTTGCAGTTACCACTCCCCAACCGCTCTCCTCGCTTCTCCCCGGATGCCATGGAGATGGGCAATCAGAAGCGAGCTTTCCCCTGCTCATCCTCATACCCTCGAGCAGAGCTGAGCACTCATAGCAGCAGCTTTGGATTTCTCTAGTTTCCATGAAACAGGAAAAAAAATTGACCTAGCTGGAGAGTGACCCTGGGAACTCTTAAGATTTGGCACCTGTGCACCTCATGTGGTTCTGGGAGAATTCTGTATCAAAAACAGAATTTTTTCCGTGACAGTCTTGGTTTTATGAATAGCCCAGCAATTGCAGGTGGGGATTCCCTCCTGCTCTGGTCTCCTTGGCCCAGGGCCACGACTCTTCTGCACTTCCAGGCTCCGGAGAGCAAAATCCTGGCAGGTCTCAAGGGAGCTTTTGGAAAGAGGTGGGGTGTTTCCCAGCCCTTGTACGAGAGAACATGCCATACTCCCGGGTGTATCCCACTTGCTCTCGTTTGCAAATGGTTTGAATCGATAGGCCCTTTTAAAAAAATAATTCACTAAGTATGTAATTTGGGTGAGTTTTACTTAGATTTCAAATTTAAAAAACATCTCCCTGCAGGAACAAATTTCTTGTTAAGAGGAAGGAACTTAGTTTTTCCTTAGTGCAGGTCTGGCTGCCTCCCTGGGCACATATCCCACGTATAATCCTTGGAAAGAGGGGCAGGCAGGAGCGGGGAGACCTTTCCTGAAAGAATGACTGTGATGATATCTACAATAGCACGTCCTCAGAGAAAAACACAAACCTGCAATTTTCAGAGTAATGCAACACCTGCAAAAGCCATTCCAGATCATTCTGTTCTCATGGCACGTTTTGGAGCTTTGATTCTCGACTGGACTCGACAAGCCTTTGCTCCCATATGGCCCTCTCCCCAAGGCCCACTCTGACCGTCCGATTTAAATGTACTCAGTCTCACACCCAGCCCTCCCTAGACTCCTCCACTTTCCCCACAGCATTTACCACCTTTTAATACCGTCCGCAGTTCATCCCTGTTCCCTGCCTATCAGTGGCGGTCTGTCTCCTCCTGCTAGAATGGGACCCCCGGAAGGCAGGGATTTCCTGCTGATTTGTTCCCTGGTGCATTCCAACGGCCTTGCACATAGGGAGTGCTCAGTAAATACTTGTTGACAATTTGAAAATTCAGCACCCTAATTAACCAAGTACCAAGACTTTTAATCTTCTTGCCTCAAATCAAACTAAGAACTTCAATTAAAAATTCTTGCTGTTGTCCAAAAGGTGTTGTTCAACGTATTTTCCAGACACAGAATCAGGTGCACCTCCCTCCTCATAATACCATTTAAAATGAGTCTTAATCTTCTAATATCAAGGTATGAAAATCCTGAAAATTAAAACAAGTTGTGTCTGTAATAAATACATACTCTATGACATAAAGCAAATTTGGGGTTAATCGGAGTTTCTCTGAAGACAAACTCAAAGACACAACACATTTGTCTTTAATCATGGCATGAAGTGTCTGTTTGAGGAACCCCATATGGAAAGGCCATGTCCGATTATAGCTGTTAAACCGTGTATTGGATGCCCGGCAGGTGCCAGACACGTTGCTTACATTACCTCTCATCTTCCCAGCAACTCTTCAAGGTAGGTATTATCAGCCACATCTATAGATGAGGAAACTGAGGCCCAGAAAGGAGAAATAACTGGCCCAACGTCATGCAGATCTCAGGAGAGAACATAGATTTGTTCAGCTCCAGGGTTTATCCCCAGACACTGTGCTAGTTCTCCAGGAAATAGCACAATACAATTTCACATGATATTCACATATGTCATTGGTTTCATATTCTTAGTCAACACATATGTTTTGAGTAATTGTTGTGTTCATAGCACTGTGCCGGCTTCCTTGGAGATCACTGTAAGAACCTTGCCATCTCACTGGGAGGTGCTCATGAGCCCTGGGCAGACTGTGTGATGTGACAAATGAGTGGGATCCACATGGATGCTGTGGGAGTTAGGAAGGGGGGAGAAGCCCTCATGGGCCAGGCTCCTAGAACCTAATCACAGGGTGCCCCTTTGCCTTCTCAGCCAGACAGGGGCCATTGTTTGGGTTTGGCTGCCCAGCTTCTATCTCTTCTCATAGTGGCATCTCAGTCCTCAAGAGAAGTGACCTTTCCTCCACCACGTGGTCTCAGCAGAGGGGTAACTCCAGGTCGTTGACTCCCGCTTCCCCCCAGCCTCTGGGGAGCTGAAGCGGCAAGTCCTTCCTCTCTTGGATGCTAGTGGGGGGATGCACACTTGGCCAACTGCAGGCCCGCTACCAGGACCTTGGATCTTGAGTGAATGACACAAGGATGGTGGACCATCTGCTGACAGCAACAACCCTGGTGGGCAGAGGCTGAGCTGAAGCAGCCACATCTCCACTGGGCTGCTCTTGAGATGAGGCAGTGATGCAGTTCCCTGAGAGCAGGTTTGTCTCCCACTAAGTCTGGGAGCCCATGAGAATTTCCCATAAACACCTTTGTAGTTGACACAGTCTAAATTTATTATTCAGTCTTTACTGGAAAAATGTATGTCTCCCCTTCCCCTTTATCCTGAACTTAACATTGATAGATGTAGCTCACGAAAAACATTCTGGGGATGATCATCACTGAATCAGAAGGTGAAATCAGCTTTCAGGAAATTGTTTACCTGCTCTGACTCTTTCTCCACAGGCTGAAGAGTGTCTGATTCTTACTTAATAAAGCCGAGAAATTTCAGTGTTTTCTCCATTCCTTTGAAGTTATCTGAAGCTTGTTCATCACACAAGAAGCCACCAGGAGTCATGGAGTCATGGGAGACCACAGGCCCTTCAGGCTGAGCAGGGCTCGGGCTGAGGCGTCGGGAGGGCGATGGTTTTGCTCTGCGGGATGAGGCAGGGAGAGGCTTCCCTGTATTTTGGCCCAGAGCACAAGATCTTATCTGCAAAAGCACAACACTGTGCCTGGTCCTGAAACCATGAAAGAATTAAGGCTGGGATGACCCATTTACTGGGTGAATGCTGTAAGCTCCAGCTGTTCATTACGTTCCACAGTGCGATGGGTTAATTCACAGAGCATATTTTCAGAGTACGTCTGCCCCTTTAAACTCTCTGCGCCCTTGGTTGCAGTGTGGAACTGTAACTTGAATTCATCAAAGCCAATTATTCCAGTTCCTTTTTTTTTGACTTGGAGTTTTTCATTTTAAGTTGTCATGGGAAAATAACTCTTAATAAATCCCTTTAAGCACAGGGTATTAGGGCAATTACTGACGTTTTAAGAATTATTGAAACATTTTAAAGTTTTTTGACCTACATTCTAAAAGACATAAGCAGTGCTCCCTTCTCCTCCTCCTCCTCCTCTTTCTTCCTCTTCTTCTTTCTTTTTGGAAGGGCTTCAATTAATTTCAAGGACAGACATTGGGCACACAGACTGCTCAAATCGAATTAATTATCTGGCTGTGCCCACAGCAGTCACACCTTCAAAACATTGAGGTTATAGCTAAGCATCTGAGATTCTCCCACACTGAAATAATTGCACACACCCTTCTGGGCCATGACAGATATACGCACAGGGTGAATTACAAGAAGGGAAGGCGCGCTCCCAGAGGGAAATCAAGTTTTGTTTGTTTGCTAGTGACTCATCAAGTCAGTCACGCATCAAATATTCCATATCTGATGTAAAACATTTAAAATCCTGAGGTAGTACCTTGAAGCAAAAAGACATGAGTTGGGTTAACCAATTGCATTTGTATTTTCGTACCGTAAATGAGATTAGACAATTCCACTCCTGGGAAAAGCGATGGTGGAAAGATCTCAGGGATGGTGTGGCTCAGACATCCGTGGGGGAGCAAACCCAACAAGGCTGGGTGGTGAGTTCCCTTCAGTCTGTGATCAACAGGAAGCTGAAGGCTAGTCACCTTCGGCTGTTGGAGAGATCTATCCATGCCCAGTGGCATTCACTTGGCATTGACTTAGTGTGTTAGAGAGTGCATCAAAAAATGAGCCCAGAGTTTACGACTCAGATTCGCATTTAGCTTTTAAAAACTGCAGTTTTCCTTTAAAAAACTTTAAAATAGGATAAGAGAAAATATATTTGACCTTGAAACCTCTCTTTGGACAAGCTATTTAGCTTACTTGTAGTAAGGCAAAAGATAGAATGTGACAGCCACACATCAACCATTGTTGAGAGCCAAACCCTTTCTATTTATCCCAGAAAAAGGCACTTTAGGCCAGGTTAAAAAAAAAAACCATAAGCCTTATCAGAGTCACAGGTGAGTTGTGGTATGTAGGTCTGGAGCACAAATACAAAAATAAGTGATAGAACAGGCCATGACATGCCACGTGCACCATCAGATGTGTATTTTCTTTGGCACAGAAGTGTGGAATTCACCACTCCAGGGAAAAAACTGGTTGTCAATCCAAACCCTGGACACCGATACTGGCAGTCAGCTAAGTAAAAACTTTCACGTGTGATTCAAGTGGTTTCTAAAAGGCAAAGAGTAGTCCCCGTGAGACTCAGGTACTGTCACCAATGGTGCACCTTCCAGCCCTGTCTCCTAAAGGTATCGACTGTCATCAAGAGAAGCTGCTTTCTTTGGAGGAGGACACCCTATGTGAGGTAAGAGAGGTGAGCGCCTAAAGTAAGGCATATTAACAGAAAAGCTGGACAGAGCAGGCCAAAAGATCGACTTCCGCTTGATTTTCATTGACAATTCAAGGGAAATCAGTGTTTGGACCAGAATGTCTGAGAATAAGTGCAGTACTGTTAATAAGGCCTGGGAATTGTCTAGGACAATTGTCTAGGACTGCTCTTCCATTTTCCAGTGCATGCTGGGCCAGGCAAAACTGAAGCTGACAGTGTGCGCCCCCTACTCAAGGACTCCACCAGTACCCAGCCCTTCTGATGGGGGCCAGGGTAGCAGCTAAGTCTATCTCTGAGTTGTCCCATTAGTTCCAAAATACCCTCAGCCTTCTGCCTTCACCTTTACTGCAATCAGAAAAAGAAATTCACACTAAGGAACAAAGGTTAATTTATGGGAGATCCTCATTATACTAGGATAAATAGTACAAAAAAAAAAAAGGAATTAGAGTGAATCCACTTAAAACAGGAACCAAAATTTCATAGTATAGTGAAAAAAGATACAACTGAGGCTTTACCTCGAAAATTAAACAAACATTACAAAAAGATAATTTTATTTTATATTTCAGAAAACTTGAGTCATAATTGCAATTATGCACAATTCTTAAAATGAGCAAAGAATGAATCAGGTGTTGATGGGTGAGGTTCCCACTGTGGTGTGTGGTGGCACTCTATGGATTTCCCTTTAGATTGTCACAGTATGATGACAAAGAGGGGCATTTTGTGAATTTTCCCAACAGCCTCCCTTTTCTGTTTAACTCATTCTCTTTCATGTCAGTATCCTTTATCCATTGATTTCCCTTCCTCAGTTGTTAACCTGTCTAAATCTGGCCCCATCCATCTCTGTTAATGGCTTTGCTTATGATACAAGCAGTTGATAGACGGTCACAGACTGTGTGAAATCTGGCCTTTTTTACAATTTCACTTCATGGTAGACCTATTGCATGTGTATTCCACTGCATGGCCAAGCAGAGACTGACCCTCAAAATGGTCATGATGAAAGGTGAGATGACTCCCTTGTTGGGTCAGGAGATGTGTAAGTGAGGGTTAATTTTAACCACGGCTGATTCATTAACCACGGCCATTCATATATCACGTTATGATTACCTTGAATTCCCCTGTAACTATTAGGCTTCAGATAGAGAAATCTCCTTTTACTTCCCAGAACTGATTGCCCATTTATTCTTTTTCAATAACACAAGCCTTTAAAACTATGAATTTTCTTGGGTAACTAAAGCTTTGGATATAGCCTCAAAATTTAATATATACTATTCTCATAATTACTTTCTAAACACGACTGAAATTACCGTTTTATTATATCCAAAAGATTTATCATACCCAAAGATTTTTAAAAGATTATTTTTCTTTTGATTTATAAGTTATTTGATTATCTTGTTGATCTTTTGTATTTAACATCTAGTTTTATTGCATTGTGAACAGTAGAAGTGTTACTTTTTTGGAATATATTCACATTTCCATTATTGTCTAATGTAATTTTTTTGTGACTGTTCCATGGACATTTGCAAAGGATGTATGTTCTTTAACCAATACAGCATTGATATATTTTATTAAATCACAGTTATACGTTGTTATTCAGATCTTTCATGTCTTTTTAAAATAACAGATTTATTGAGATATAATTCACACACCACACAATTCACTGACTTAAGTTATACAATTCATTGTTTCAGTGTTTTCGGATATATTCACTGGGTTGTACAACAAGCACCATATTCTGATTTAGTCTAACTTATCAAAATCTACGTCAGATTTATAATGACTTAGTTCCAGTGAATATAGAAGTTTTACTCCTAAAAAGCTCTATTCCACTCCCTCTTTATGCTATTATTGTTATAAATATTATGTCTCTATATGTTAAAACCCCAAGACACCTTGTTATAGTCACTGTATTATGTAGTCTGGTGTACTTTAAAGAAATAAAGAAAGAAAAGCAAGCATATGTTCAGAGTTGTTATATTACCTTCTTGCTACCCTTTCTGGTTCTCTTCATTTATGACTGTAGATTTGGGTTACCATCTTGTATCTTTTCCTTACCCCAACATAACTTTGCTCTCAGCTTTCTTCTACATAATGTTATTGTCAAATATATTCCTATATATTATAGACCCAACATACAATTATATACACACTGTTTTATAAATCAGCTTAGGGTATACAGGATAAAAAATACACAAATATAAACTGTCTATTGCAATTGCTACATAATTATCTTTACTGGTGTTCTTTGAGTGTATGTTTGTGTTTGTGTGTATATTTACTATCTGGGGTCACTTGCTTTCTGCCTGAACATTTCTTCTCAAGCGGGTCTGCTATCAACAAGTTCTCTCAGGTTATGTCTTTGTGGAAACGTCTTTACTTTGCCTTCATATTTTTTTTTTTAGATTTAAAAAAATTTTTTTTCCTTTTTCTCCCCAAAGCCCCCCGGTACCTAGTTGTATATTCTTCGTTGTGGGTCCTTCTAGTTGTGGCATGTGGGATGCTGCCTCAGCGTAGTTTGATGAGTAGTCTTTGCCTTCATATTTTAAAGATAATTTTCCTGAACATAAGATTCTCATTTGATGATATTTTACTTTCAGCACTTTGAATATACCATCCCACTGCCTTCTGGCCTCCATTGTTTCTGAGGAAAAGTCTGCTGCTAATCTTCCTGCGGATTCCTTATATGTGATGAGTTGTTTTCTTTTGCTGCTTTCTTGATTTTACCTTTGTCTTTGTCTTGTAACATTTTCACTATAATGTGTCTGGGTGTGAATCTCTTTGTTTATCATTCTTAGAGTTTGTTGAGCTTCTTGGCTATGTTGATTAATGCTTTTCATCAAATTTGGAAAGTTTCAGCCATTATTTCTTCAAATAGTTGTTTTTTTGTTTTTTGTTTTTTGTTTTTGCTGAGGAAGATTAGCCGCAAGCTAACATCTGTTGCCAATCCTCCCCTTTCTTTGCTTAAGGAAGATTAGCCCTGAGCTAACATCTGTGCCAGTCTTCTTCCACTTTATATGTGGGTCACTGCTTCAGCATGGCTGACAGGCGGCATATGTTCACACCCAGGATCTGAACCTCCAAACCCAGGCCACGGAAGCAGAGTGTGCCAAAGCAGAGTGTGCTGAACTTAACCACTATGCCACGGGGCTGGCCCCTCTTCAAATACTTTCAAAGTTCCTCTCTCTCCTCTATTTCTGCTAATTTCTTTATGTGTATTTTGGTGCATATAATGGGTGTCTCACATTTTTCTGAGGGTCCGTTAATTTTTCTTTTTCTTCTTTATTATTATTTTTTTACCCTCTGTACTTCCAACTGGATAATCTATATTGATCTTCAATTTCACCGATTTTACTTCTGCCAGCTCAAATCTTCTGTTGAGTCTCTCTAGTAAAGTTTTCATTTTGATTATTTTACTTTTCAACTCCAGAATTTCTATGTGCTGCCATTTAATTAATTTTATCTCTTTACTGATGTTCTCTATTTGATGAGACATTGTTGTCATCCTTTAATTCTTTAAGTACGTTTTTTTTTGGTTCTTCAAACATATTTATAATAGTTCCTTTGAAGTTTTTGTTTGTTATTTCACCACCTGAGCCCGGTCAATTCCATGTCTTTTTAAGTATTTTTCTGCTTGATATGTCAAAGAATAAGAGGTATATTAAAGTATCTCACTAAAAATGTAGTTTTTTACATTTTTTTCCTTATATTTCTACCTTTTAGCTTTACAAATTTTGATGCCACTACTAGGCAAATACAAGGTTTTTTATATTATGGTGTTATTAAATATTGAGTAGCCATAAATTAATATTTGTAAAATTTGAGTTATAAATAATAATGACATAACAAATATCAGACTATGTATGCATCAAATTTAAGAAAAAGAACACTATTACTAATTTTTTCACCTTTTATTTTGAAGAATGAATTTGGAGGATTTATATTAGCAGACATAAAGACATTATTATTATTTTGCCATGTCAGTGTGGTATTAGCACAAGGATAGACAGACAAACCAATGGAACAGAACCGAGTCTGGAAATAAATCCACACACAAATGGACACTTACTTTATGATAAAAGTGATGAATGCAGAGCAGTAGATTTGATTTGTAGGCGCACATATATTAATAGTAACCCTGTGTATGCTATGTATGTTACAAATATCTTCTCCCAGCTTGCAGCTTACTCTTTAACCCTTTAGCTTAAACTTTTTCTTTCTTAGGTCGTACAGAGTTTTTTGGTTTTGTTCTGTTTTTTAATTTGTATGTGGTCAAATTTGCTGATATTTTCTTTTTGGAACTCTACATCTCATGAATTATTTAGGAGAACTTTCCTCAATCCAAGTTTATAAAAAATATTTTCCTCTAATGATTTAAAATGGTTTTTTTTTATACTTAGATCCTTAATTCATCCAGAACTTCTTTTTTATAAGTAGTGTGTGGTAGACAGCTAACAAATAGGCAATTGTCACTTTCTCATTTATTGACTGATTCTTTCTTTTCCTGGTAATTTAAGGGGCCACACTTTTTGTCTTCTAAATTCCCACTTATAACTGTCTCTGCTTTGGAGCTTTCTATTCTGTTCCACTGGTCTATTTGTCTAACCTTGGGCCAATATCATACTGTTTAAATAGCTATAACTTAATAGTATATTTTGATTTCTTGTAGGACAAGTATCTCTTCAATATTTTTTCCCAAGCCTGTAGTGAATTCAGAGGGTATCCTTAAGGGTCTTCTGAGTCTAGATGCAATGGTCTAGGGATGCACATACTAAAGCCAGGCAGAGCACTTAGATCAGATTCTAGAGAAATATCTTTGGTGCCAGGTTCCATAGAAACAACCACAAAAATGCACTGGACAGAATTATAATCTCCGGCTTCTACTGGGCCCCATGCTGCTCTGATGTCTCACTTTTCCAGAGTCACTTCTCTTTCCTATTCTTCTTAGTTCCAGTTTCACACTTAAAGCTCTCTGTAAACCACCATCTCTCCATCTATTCCTCCAGGATGAACTTTCCCCCTGTTTTACACAGTAAAACAAACCATAATATGGGAACTCCTCAACTTTCTAATGTCAAACCTACAAGCTTGATCCTAAATCTATCCTTTCCTCTTTCTCTCTTGTTAAAACGGAAGGAGAGCCCTGCCTTCTTTCTCCCAAGTTCTGTTAAGTGAGATCTGGACCCATCCCATCCCATCTCCTTAGGGAACGGCTCCTCTCTGTCCTCTCTGTGTTTAAACATGCCTGTCCCTGTCACTCTAACACAGACACACGCACGCACGGACGCACATTTTCTCTCCAGATTTTCCTGCAGCTATCTTACCATCTCCCTTGTTCAAAGCCACACTTCTAGAAAAAGTTGTCTAAACTCATCATTTCCTCTTCTCCCACTCACTTCTCAGCCTACTGCAAAGGTCATCTGTCACTTCCTTATTGTTAAATCTTTACTAATATTCCTTCCTCTGGTCTTGTTCTCTTTCAATCTGTTTCTCACTGAAGCAGCCAGAATAATCCTTTCAAGATGCAAATTTGGACACATTCTTCCCCTCCTTAAAAAGCTTTCACAGGGCTGGCCCCGTGGCCGAGTGGTTAAGTTCACACGCTCCGCTGCAGGCGGCCCAGTGTTTCGTTGGTTCGAATCCTGGGTGCGGACATGGCACTGCTCATCAGACCACGCTGAGGCGGCGTCCCACATGCCACAACTAGAAGGACCCACAGTGAAGAATATACAACTATGTACTGGGGGACTTTGGGGAGAAAAAGGAAAAAAATAAAAATCTTTAAAAAAAAAAAAGCTTTCACGACTTCTTATTGATCTCAAGATAAGATGCAGACTCCTGGACAAGGCATCCGTCTTCAGTCTCCTCAGGCTCCTCAGGAGTCTCCAAACCCAAATTCTGCTCACACCGTGCTCCTCGCCGTCCCTGGCATGCTCGCCGTGCCTTTACCTGCTCTTTGGTTCTGCACCTGGCTAGCTCACACTTTCCTCAGGGCTCCAGCAAGAAGACCAGAAGCCTTTCCTGACGGCCAGTTTAAGCCCAGAGGAAGCACCCTTATTTCGTGTCCCTGCCTCCCGGTACCTATCCCTACACGTGGAGCCCACGTTACACTGTTCATTTCTCTCTGTCTCCAATAGACTGAAAACTCTTGAGAGCAGGGATCATTTCTTAATAACCATCTAACCCCCACATTTGGCAAAGTGCCTAGCACATAGCAGACAGACTACAGATATCTGAAATAAATGAATAAAAAGCTCCTCTACTAACTTGAGAGCTCAGCATCAACTGTGACTTTTTTTTTTTTAAAGATTTTGTTTTTCCTTTTTCTCCTCAAAGCTCCCCGGTACATAGTTGTGTATTTTAGTTGTGGGTCCTTTCTAGCTGTGGCATGTGGGATGCTGCCTCAGCGTGGTACGATGAGTGGTGCCATGTCCACACCCAGGATCTGAACCAGAGAAACCCTGGGCCGCAGAAGCGGAGCGGTCGAACCCAACCACTCTGCCACGGGGCCAGCCCCTCAGCTGTGACTTTTTTAACCAAAGAAGGCTGTTTATTTACTTCTTGCGGTAAAAAACTCATATCAGAAAATGTACCATCTTAACCATTTTTAAGTGTGCAGTTCAGTCGTGTTAAGTATATTTACGTTGCTGTGAAACACATCTCCAGAACTTCTTCTCTTGCAGAACTAGAACTCTATATGTATTAAACAACAATTCTCTTTGCTTCTTATCCCCAGCCTCCGGTAACCAGCGTTCTACTTCCTATGTCTATTAATTTGCCTACTTTAGAGACCTCATATAATGGAATTGTATAGTATTTGTCCTTTTGTGACTTGCTTATTTCACTTAGCATACTGACTTCAAGGTTCATCCATGTAGCATGTTACAGGATTTCCTTCCTTTTAAGGCTGCACAGTATTCCATTGTATGTATATACCACATTTTGTTTATCTATTCATCCATTGATGGACATTTGGGTTGATTCTACCCATCAGTGACATTTTCTGATTTTCTATAGTCTATGATCCTACAGATAGTTCTATAGTTCTGATCCTACAATATTCAAATACAATATTCTAGATAATATATGCAAATATATGCTTTCTAGAAATACAAAGGGATTTGTTAAATATAAGCTTTTGCTGCCATGACGTTATTCACATTTTTTCTAATAAAAAATTCTTGTCATTAAAATATATATATTTTAATATATATTTCACTGTATAAATCCACATTAAAAGCAAAAAAATACTTATATAAGATTTGGTATCATTTAATTTATACAGAAGAATGAATCTAATAAGACTGAGCTTTATAAAGTCAGTTTTTTAACTTAGAAGTATAAATTATTGAGCCTGAGAATAGAAATCTATTACCTGTGTATATTATATAGATCTAAATATACATATTTTGAAGTATGCATATATTTCTTTCAAAGTTAACTGTGTATCTCTTTTTGAAAGAAAGAACACAAGTAATTAATCTTGGTTTTGTTCAAACAACAGACAGCCCAGAGGAGAATGTTTTTAATCAACACCTGAGATCAGGTGGGGTGGATAGAGTTCTGTGCATTAATGGCCAAATTACGCTGGCAATCCATACAAACAGGCATTCAGTTCCTCAAGGGATAAGAAGACAAAACAAAAAAAGGTGACCAAAAAAATCCAGTAACAGCCCCAGCCATAATCCTGTTACTTTAAGGCAATTACGTATATTAGCATATCTTGTCTTTCAAGCATTGCCTTCATTCCTTCCGGGTGATTTTGAGAATTTGGTTACCACTGGTTGGGGCCCATCGAAATGGACATTTAGAGGAATTCCCTGTCTTTCTCTGCTATCGTAAACAATGATATAACGTACTTCCTTGCATCTTTGCATGCATGTACGATATCTTTTTAGAATAAATAACTGAATTGGAATGGCTAGGTCAAAGGACACACACACTTCCAGGGTTTTTATTGCCAATTGCCAAGGGACCTTCGAGAAAGGTTTTACCAAACTACTTTCCCACTGACTACATATGATGTCCCAATTTCCTTATCTTCTCACTAACGCTATTTATTAATATTCTTTTTGATGATTTATAATCATAGACAAAATATGGTATCTCATTGATTTAATTGCATTTGTTTGATAATAAGATATATTTTTTTCATGTCTCAGGCCTTTAATATTTCTTTGTAAAATGCTTGTGATGTCCCTTGCCCTTTTTAATATTGTGGTGTTTATCTTTTGATTATTAATTTTTAAGAGTTCCTTGTATGATAAGGATAGCCATACTTTGTTATATGTTGCAGATATTTCACCAGTTTCTTATTTGTTATTAATTTTATTTATGGTGTATTTTTATATCCAAAAGCTTTAAATATGTATGTGATCAGCTCTATCCATTGTTTCCTTTGTCTTTTTTGATTCGGAAGTCAAGCTCAAGTAACCTCCACGTGGCAGGTTCCCATCCTGTAGGGGAACAACTCGCTAACCTCTATGAGGTTAGGGCAGGGGTTCGGTGCTCATCAGGGAAATTTTTCTTACTGTCTTGTGTGCTTGGAGAGTCTTGCCTCCTGCTGGCCATTGCTCCTCTTTGGCCATGATCGCCAGTGGTATCTGCCTAGTAACACAACGGGTGGTGCAGGAGGCTAGTGAGGGATGCCTTCTCTTCACCACAGGGGCTGCTTCCACTCCCAACCCCCCAGCAAAAGCTGGGCTGACCATGGAGCAACGACCAAGATTAGGAAATTAACATTGACACGATACCATTAATAAATCTACAGACTCAATTCAGTTTTCTCCAGTTATCCCACAAATGTCCTTTTTCTGGTCCAGAATCCAATGTAGTACCTGGACCACTTTTAGTTGTCGTATCTCCTTAGTCACCTCTAATCTGGGACAATTTCTCAGCTTTTCTTTGTCTTTCATGACCTTAATATTTTTTTAGGAGGATTAACCCTGAGCTAACATCTGCCGCCAAGCCTCCCCTTTTTTTACTGAGAAAAATTGGCCCTGAGCTAACATCTGTGTCCGTCTTCCTTTACTTTATATCTGGGATGCCTGCCACAGCATGGCTTAATAAGCGGCACGTATCATGACCTTAACATTTTTGAAGAGTACTGGCCAGTTATTTCATAGAATGTCCCTCAATTTGAATTTATCTGATATTTTCTCATGATTGGATTGAGGTTACGCATTTTGGCAAGGATGCCACAGGAGCCATGTGCCTTTGTCAGTGCACCATAACAGGGGTCCACGATGTCGATGTGTCTTATTTCTGCTGATGTAAACTTTGATCACTCAAGGTGAGACGGTATCTTCCAGGTTTCTCCACTGTAATTCTTTTTCCCATTGTAATTAGTAAGTATCTGGTGGAAAGATACCCTGGAAATATGCAAATATCCTATTTCTCATTTTACTTTTCACTCATTGATTTTAATATTCACTGATGATTCATGCCTGCAACAATACTGTGGTGTTTGTCTAATGGTGATTTGCTATTTAAATCATCTTCCTACATTTATTAATTGGAATTTGCTGTAAGGAAGAGCTGTTTCTTCCTGCCATTTATTTGTTTATTCAATTATTTATTTAGGAACTCATAGATATTTATTTTTTCTGGAGTTATAATCCATTACTATTAGTTATTTTGTTAAATAAATTGTCCCAGATTTGGCCATTGGGAACTCTTTCAAATCAAAGAAACTCCCGTGTTCTTTTGATATGCCCCTATCATTTTTTAAACTTTTCTTTATTTCCTGGCACCACAAGATGTGCCAGATTCTTCTTGTCTTTTCTCTGCGTGACTCTGGAATCAACCACTTCTCCAATGAGCCCTAGTTGCTCTCATCGAAGAAAGATATTTAGAAACTACAATTTGGTGTCTAGGTGGAATCATTGCTACTGGTGTGTCATTGCTTTTAGGTCCTCTCAGTGGACAATATATATATATATTTTTTTCTTTGAGGAAGATTAGCCCTGAGCTGACGTCTGCCAATCCTCCCCTTTTTGCTGAGGAAGATTGGCCCTGAGTTAACATCTGTGCCCATCTTCCTCTACTTTATATGTGGGATGCCTACCACAGCATGGCTTGCCATGTGGTGCCATGTCTGCATCCGGGATCTGAACCAGCAAACCCGAGGCCACTGAAGTGGAACATGTGCACTTAACCACTGCACCACTGGGCCAGCCCCCCCCCACCCCCCGCCTTTTTTTTCTTTTAAGATATGCTTTTTGGTGAGGAAGATTGGCCCTGAGCTAACATCTGTTGTCAATCTTCCTTTTTTTCCTCCCCCAAGCCTCACTGCATAGTTGTAAGTCATTCTAGTTCTTCTATGTGGGAGGCTGCCACAACATGGCTTCATGAGCCGTGTGTAGGTCTGTGCCCAGGATCTGAATCAGCAATCCCTGGGTCGCTGAAGTGGGGCGGGTGAACCTAATCACTCAGCCATGGGGCCAGCCCCCTATATGTTTTCCCACACACCTGTACACACATCTGTCTGTATTTATTTCTATATCTATCAACCTGTGTATATACTACAATCATGAGTCCATTCTGACAACCTCTGATTCCAGTCCAACCCCACAGGGCTCATGCCAGCCTTCCCCTTGCCTTATTCGTAACTCCTTCCTCCAGCAGTGAGAAATCTGCTCTCACCATCCAAATGTATTTACCTATCTGCTCAGTCCCCAAAAACACATAAAACAATCTCAGAATTGCTAATGCATACCCCTTGGAAAAATTCAGTAACAAGTGCATATTACTTGTGCACAGTTCTTGTGTTTAGCCTTGTCTAATCAAAGTACTATTTTCTAAAGTTACTCAGGTGAGCTCCTTTCTTTGCCACAGTGCAGTCATGTTGTTCATTTATAGGACAGGTAGGCTCCTTGGTCACTGTTTATATTTCATTTTGGGTTTCTCCCACATCCCGGCGGGTGTTAACTCTTTGTTTCTGGGGCGTGCGAACCTTGCTGCGGTTCTCAGAGTCAGAGCTACACAAAAAGCTGTACTCACACAGTGCGCTTGCCCTCTGTTCCTACTCCTTCTATCTCAGTCCCATCCACCCCTTGTGGGTAACCAATCTTGTTAGTTTCTGCTTTATTTGCCTGTACTTCTTTTGCATGAATGATCCCCTGCCCAATTTTGATGGTAAATGGATAAATGCAGTGGCCAAGGCCTTAAAAGGTCATGGTAATGAAGGCTATAGATTTCTTAAGGATGAAGGTGTGGGTCAGCCCAATGGGTGAGTTACTTAGACCAGAAGAGGTGCTGGCCAAGGGTGAGGGGAGCCCACAATGGTCGTAGGGGAGGCAGGTGATGAGCATCAGTGTAGCCTTGAGGCCAGCTGCAGCAGCAGGGGCTGTAGCCCATCCACTAGCTATTTTCTGGCAAATTTCTCCAGGAAAGGAGACCATCCGGAATCCTGAAGAAGCTGTTCAGAGATGGGATTTACTATAAATACAAGTGGTGCAAGAGATGGACTTTGTGGGTGCCGTGGCAGACCCCCCAGATCCCCCATTCAGGACGGAGACACTCAATGCCCCAGCTGTGTTTCCTAAAGCCTCATAAGGACATGGTCCAGAAGTACGTATATAAACAGAACCTGCCTTCCTATTAGATAAGAGGAGTATAACAGACAGAACAGTAGCAAAAAGCACAACAGTGTGTACTTGAATGTTAAATTGTATGCCGCTGAGAAGAAAAAGTAAGCTCAGCAGGAACTTGAATAGGCAGCCGCAGCCAGGAGTTGAGACTCGGCTTGGGGCTTGAGGAATAGGAGGGATTTGGATGCATGGAAGTGGGAAGAAATGACCCACTGGACGGCACAGCAGAATTAGTGGGCATTTCCCACTGTCCTCGATCATTCTCCACTTTCTTCCCGCTCTTCTCTCTGCCCTGGATGCTCTCTGGTCTCACAAGCTGTTCCGGCTGCTGCACCTCTGGTTTCACCTCTGGTTTCACCTCTGGTTTAGCCAAGATAAGGCTGGGTGTTTTTTTAAAGGAAATGTACTATTTTGGCTTTCAAGCTTGCCCAGGCCTTCCCACTGGCAGATGTCGTCGGGTTTCTCCAACAGTAATAGAACAAATCTCCAAGCTCCATCACCAAGGATCCCTTAGCCAGCTCCTGGACCCCCACCGGGATGGACTCCTTCACTCACACCTTCTGTCGTGGAAGCCTCTTGAGGACAGGTCCCTCAGCACAGCCTCTACTTCAGCTTCTTCTTCACAGAGTTCACGCCCATGTGCCGAGGGATCGGACTCTTGATGTTTACCAAAACGCAAGTCCTAGAGGCATCAGAGCAGTGCCGCATTCACCCCATTTCCCACTGGGAAATGTCACTGTCTTCCTAAGTCACACAAAAGAGCACATGTCCGTCCAAATCCCAGCTTTTTCCTCAGAAATCTTTGCAAAGAAAAAGAAAACAATAAACCCTATCTTTCTGTTCCAGCCAAAACCCCAACATTTATGCGCATGGATGCTGGTAGCTCCACCCACCAAGCCCGAGAAATCTGAATCCCAGTTTAGGCTCACACAGGAACTGATTATTACTATAGGAATCTAAAAGAAAAATAAAATGAGAACAGAAGAAACAATGACAAAGGCCTAGAAGTGGACACAGATTCCTGACTCTAAGCCAAGGAGCTGTGGCCCACAAGCCCACCCAGCCTGGCTGTGTTTCCTTGGCCTCGTTCTCATCTGTTGGGACCAGCCCTCCGCCTCCCCAACCCCAGTGCCTTGCTCTGAAGGCCTGCTGGCACTTGGGACAGTGCCTGGCACAGAGCAGGGACTCAATAAACACCAGTTGATAGAGACAGAGGAGAAAGAATGCAGGAATGAGTAAATGGGACAACCACATCCCTCTGTCTGGGGAGGTTCTCATCTTCTCACCTCAGCCTTGCGGCTTCCAGCGGTTGACCTGGCATCTGGACCTTAACGTGAGGAAGGGGCTTCCTCCTTGGCCTAACGATGGCTCCCAGGCTTCCAGATCATCTTGCCTCCCTCCACTTCCTCCTCCCTCTTCCCCACTCTCCTCCCTCCTGGAGGAGCTCCTGTAGGTCTGCTCCCCTCTCGGGCTCCACTTCTCTGGATGTCTTGGTGTGCCCGGCAGAAGCACACTCACCACTAGCGGTTGAGGTAGGAAGTGGGGCTTGAGGCTCTTGTGCTGAGCTCAACATCTTTACCAGTTGGCTGGAAGTCTGGGTTTACTCCGGTTTATTAACGTTTTAAAGTGTCCTGTTTTAAGCTAATGTTAACACTGCAATGTATCTCAAATGCTTTTTTTCTAAATACACTTTATTTTTAGAACAATTTTAGATTTGCAAAATATTAAGAAGATAGTACGGAGATTTCCCATCTACCCTGCACCCAGTTTCCTCTATTATTAACATCTTACATTAGTATATTTGTTACAATTAATGAACCGATATTGATACATTATCAAACGAGTTAAATAAAGTTCATACTTTATTTGGATTTCCTTAGTTTTTACCCAATGTCCTTTTCCTGTTCCAGGATCCCATCCAGGATGCCACATTACATTTAGTTGTCACATCTCTTTAGGATTCTCCAGACTGTCACATTTCCTCTGACTTCCTTTGTTTTTGATGACCTTGACAGTTTTAAGGAGTACGGGTCAGCTATTTTGTAAAACGCCCTTCTATTGGAATTTGTTTGGTGTTTTTCTCATGATTAGACTGGGGTTTTGAGGTCTTGGGAGGAAGATCAAAGAGGTCAAGTGTCATTTTCATCTTATTATATCAACACAATTTTTGACTATTGATGTTGACTTTGATCACCTGGCTGTAGCAAGGTTTGTCAGGTTTCTCCACTGTGAAGTTCCTCTTTGTTTTTCCCTTTCATGCTCTACTCTTCAGAAGGAAGTCATCATGTGCAGCCCACACTTCAGGAGTGGGGAGTTATGTTCCCGCATCTGAGGGCGGAGTTCATGAAGGCCCTCTTATGATAGGATTAATGCCCTTATAAGAAGAGATACCAGAGAGCTTGCTCTCTCTCTCCCAGCCTGAGCACAAAGAAGAGGTCATGTGAGCACACAGTGACATGGTAGCTGCCAACAAACCAAGAGAAGAGAGCTCAGAATAAAATCTACCTTGCTGGCATCTTGATCTTAGACTTGCCAGCTTCCAAGAACTGTGAGAGAGAAATTTCTGTTGTTTAAGGCACCTAGTCTATGATACTTCACTACGGCAGCCTGAGCTCAGGTACGCCCTCCCCCACCCCATTGTTTTGCTTTTTGAGTACTTCCTCACTTTCTGGTACTGCAAGATGCTGCAGGCTCATTTTGTATATTTTCTGCCTCAATCCTAGAATTAGCCATTTCTCCAAGCCCAGTTTCTTTTATTGGAGAACAGTATTAGAAACTAAGAACTGGGTCCTAGGTAACAAATTCTTTTTGGATGGACAAATTATTTTGTGCCTGCTATGTGCCAGGCACTATGCTATCTTCTTTTCATGTCGATTTACTTAATCCTCATAACAACTCTAGGAAGTATTTACTGTCAACCCTCTCTATAGATGAGGAACAGAGGTTTAGCTGGGTTAAATGCTAGCCAACATCACCCTATTCTCTTTCCAAAGCACATCATACTGCCATGATGGAGACTGGTGTCGCATATATTGCAAATAAACCAAAAAACCCCCACCTCATTCATCTCCAGTTTTGTGCTTCATAGACACTGGAATAATTTGCATTACAATAATTATGCAACAGGTAATTCGTGCTTATTCCACAGAGTGAAGATACGAGACGCCCTCCTAGGCCCATAAAAGATCCAGATTACCTCTCCTGATGTGCACAGATGTCACAGCCCTCTCTTAGGTGCACAGATGACGCATACCTATCATCATTATGTGCACAGACAACAGGCACCTAGCCTCATGTGCACAGAGGCATGTAGTTTTCCTCATGTGTGCAGATGATCTATACTATATTCATGTGCTCACATGGTACCTATCTATTCTTGTGCACACAGATGACAAGTACTATTCTTAAGTGCACAGACGACAGATCTTAACTCACAGGCTAACAAAATCTGACACATGGAAAAATGCTTTGTAATGGACATTCACAGTATTTGCCAACTGTTGAAGTTTAAACTATGTCAGATTTTTCTCTTTCATGCATAGGACCCACTTATGGAATTTGGAAACGTCCTAAGATAACTAGCATCTTAGCTGTTATGATCCCAAATGGTGCCTCCAAAGGTAAAACTGGAGGTTTAAAATTCCCCCTCAAGGATTGGAATCATATCATATGGGAAAGAACAAATCAGTCAAGCAGAGGGACTAAGGCTCCATCAGAGAGACCAGTGTGATCTGATGTTTGAAATGGATATTGATGGATTTGTCTCTCAGCACTCTCTTTTCTTCTGGGAACTGCCTCTGCCATTCCCTCCATAGCTGCCATATTAGTACTTTGTGATCTGTTCCTGGCCATTTGATCATTCCAGGTATGAACATATAACCCAGCTGGGCCAATCCCAGAGTCCTGGCCTAAGGATTTTTGTAACAGGAACTTATAAAGAGAGTTGGCCTTTCTCTAGTTACCAAAGCTGTGAACATTGAGGCTGTCATTGGCCATGTGAAGAAAGAAGCAATCAGAAAGAATAATGAAACCAATAGGCACGTGCATACACACATACGCACATACTCAGACAGAGACAGACATGAAGACCTTTGAGCATTTGAGTTCTTGGTTCTGATACGGCCTGGGTATTTCATGAAGAGTGTCCTAAAATCTTTGACCACATCCTTCTTTATGCTAAGGCTAGTCAGGGATTGTTTTCAGCTACTTCCAGTCAAAAGAGCTCTCACCACGGCAGGATGATTGACAATGACTGTCATATTATTGCTAACATAACACAATAAATATCTACCGAGAGTCAAACCTGTGACAGACATTATCTCAATTCTCAAAATACTATAGACATGGGCCAGATCTTCTGTCAAAGGTGGTTAATTTGGTCTATTAATTTTTCAGAAACTTTCCAAAGACACATTTAAGCTACTAGCTAAGCATTATCGTAAATACTTAAGCTATATTTAAGGTAAATATTTAAGTTTGCCCAGTAAATGTCTATTGATCTGGCTTTCAAACAACAAGAGATTTCAAATTATTAAATTTTTCCTCCACCCTACTTTATAGAAACAAATGAAATGATAAGTGTGGCAACTAAAGGAACTATTGTAAAAAACACCTTTGGGGATACACCATAGGGTCGGGATCAAGACCTTCAATATGATGTATATTTCAGTGCCTGAATCATCAAATCAATATTAAGCACAGCTTGACCTTGTCTGGAAGCTCATTTTGGTCTACTATAATTCTATGGATATAATTTGTTTATAATTCATGCATGAGCATCATGGCTAATACTTTTGCACTCCTACCACGAACCACGCAGGCACTGTTCTAGTGGCCTAACATGTTAACGCCTTTAATCCTCACAGCAATCGTCTTGGGTAGATACAGTTGTTATCCCCATTCATGGATGACACAGAGGTCAAGAAATTTGCCTGAGGTCACACAGTCAGTGAGAGGTGAAGCTGTGGACAGAGCAGCCTGACCTTAGAATCCGTACCTCTTAGGTAACTAAGGTAGTTAATCATAGTAGCTTTCAGGTCACTGGCATATTCGGTTAATAGGCCATTCTACTCAAGTCCTTGGGAGGGGATTTTAATGTAGTACTTGTTTACTAATTCTTAGGATTTGTAGAATATGTACTGGGTATCAGGGAGGCAGAGATCTATGCACGAAATGTTTCTTTTATTATGATGGCTTGGGTCCCTGTGACTCACAAGAAAGCAACACAGTGGATCTCCTCCACCTGGAGATAGCCTCTGCCAGGCTCGCCTCATTTTTTTTTTTTTAAAGATTTTATTTTTCCTTTTCCCCCCAAAGCCCCCTGGTACATAGTTGTGTATTTTTAGTTGTGCGCCCTTCTAGTTGTGGCATGTGGGATGCCACCTCAGCGTGGCCTGATGAGTGGTGCCATGTCCGCACGCAGTATTCGAACCAGCGAAACCCTGGGCCACCAAAGCAGAGCAAGCAAACTTAACCACTTGGCCACGGGGCCGACCCTCCTCATTTCTTCACGGTGAGAGCAAGTCAAGAGATGGCTTCCCATCTCGCTTAGGTAAAAATCAGAAAGCTTCTTGGGCCACAAGGCCCTGCCTATCTCATCGGTCTAACTGGGACACTGTGGTTCATTCAGTGACTCCGGCCTTGATTTTCTCCCATCACAAGATCTTTAGATAAGACGTTCCCTCTGACTGGCACATCCACTTCATCTGTGCCACCCAGCCAAACTCTACTCATCTTTTAGGCCTTCCCTGACCCACACACCCGGTTTCGATTCCTTCTTACAATCTCTCACAGCATCGTGTACTTCTTTCTTGTAGTATCTATGAAAACGGTTATTAAAAAATTGTTAATTACTGAATGTTTCCCTTGGCTCTAAGTGTAAGCTCACGTGGGCAGGGACTGTGTTTGTTTTGTGCACTGCTGAATCCCCAGCACTTAGCCCACAGCTAGCACACAGTTGGCACCAAATAAATATTTGTAAACTGAGTAGAAGAATGAATGACCAGCTCCTAGCTGAGGAGGAAATAAATACTCTAGTCTCCTTGCCATTGACTACACCTGCTGAGTGTGGCAGGCCTGTCCAGACTTGGCAGAGTGGCTAGCAAACCAGAGGATAAATGAATATATCCACAGGACTTTTTATCTATACAATTTTTAAGTGATTAGAAAACAGTGAGGGTAAAATTACGATTTTGTGAGCAACAAATTACAATCTAATTTTAATAGTGCTAAAATCTTGATCAAAAACATTTCAACTAAGAACACTGAGGGCCAAAGTGAAAGAAACTGGTTTTGATGATATTGCCATTCCACCAAGTGTGCTTCTACGGTCATCGCTGTTCACTTCCAGTTGCAGCCCTTTTTATTTTGATTTTTTTACCGTTTTTTTTTTTTTTTTTTTTTTCCTTTTTTTTTTTTTTTTTTTGCACATGTTTTATCATCTCTTCACTGATTCCTCGAAACAGTCTTATGCGGAGAGCTGGTGCCACGGCCTGGGCGATGAGGAAACGTTTCCTCTTTCATAGACTCTCCTTTTTGGACAAGTTGCTAAAGAGGAAGCAATCAAACCTCCGGGCCGACTCTGTCCTCTGCCCCGCGCGCTGCTTCCTGGTTTTAAAGTGCTTTCAGATCCGCCTGTGAATCGTCGTGGACAAATCAAGCGGGACTGCCATTCAGTTTTGGAGCTCCCACCTCAATCTGTTCACCCGGAAGACGCCGCGCGGGAGGCGACCGTGGAGACGCCGTCCGTTTCGGCATCAGCGCACCGCAGCCTGCTGTGTTCTCCAACGTGACGTCAGCGCTAACGCTACGTCGGGAAAATCTGGCTTCGTTCGTTTTCTTAACAAGTTTGCAGCGGCCTTCCCGGCTGCGAGCTCCAGGCCTTCTCTGCTGGCTCCCTCCGAGGGCGCGGGCCCGTCGGGCGCCCCTCCTCCCGGGAAACTGTCCCCGGGAGGGACGCCGAGGGGGCTCCCCGAGGAGGAGGGGAAACCAAAACAGAAACCGCTGATTCGAAACACCACCTCAGGAAATCGTGCTTTCCGAAGACAGGTGTTGCCTTCAAAAGCTACGGCTCTCCAACGCCTCCAGCGTTCACAGACCCTTCCTCGCGACGGGTCTCAACAGCTGGGGGCCGCCGCCCCGCGCCAACGGCGGAGGAACCCCGGGCAGCGTGGCTGCCGCCACGCCCGCCCACCCCGCCGCGCCACGGTCGACGCCTCCGCCACGTGCCCTCCTCCCGCACCCAGGCCGCTCGCGATTGGCTGGCGGCGCTGTCCGTCGCGAGGGGCGGGCACGACGGCCGCAGGCTGGCCCTCCCATTGGCCGTGGCGGCGGCGGCGGCAGCGTGCGGCCCCCGCGAGGAGGGGAAGCCGGTGGCGGCGGCGGAACGGGCGGAGGCTGCCGGTTTCGTAACCGTCGCTCCTCCTCGCTGACTCGCGGGCTGCGAGGCCTGGGTCGGGTCGGGCCGCGCCGTGCGGGGCCGCTCGGAGTGGAGGCCGCCTGGGGGCGGGCGGGCTGGAGGCGCAGGTAAGGAGGCGGTGGGCTGGCGGGCGAGCTGACGGGGAGGAGGAGGCCGCGGCGGAGCCGGCCGCTTGCGTGTGCTTGGGCCCGGCCCGAGGAGACCCGGCCCGGCCCGAGGCGGCCGGCTCGCCGGGAAGGCCCCGCGCGGCCTGCGGCGTGGGCGGCGGCCCCGCGCGGCGTCTGATGCAACCTGCCGGCAACACTCGGCTGGGCCGCTGAGCTCATCCCTGGCTGCGGCCCAGCGCCGCCCGCCGACCCCCGCGCTCCCCCGGGCGCCCCTCGCTGCGGGCCCGGGCGGGAGGGAGGCCGAGGTGTGCCCTCCGGAAGTCGGCCCTGTGTTCGTGAGCCGGGCGGCTGTGTGTTGGCCCCTGGGGATGAAGGGTGTTCCCAGAGTAGCAGAAGGGGGACCGTAGCCCACTTTAGCGCAGGTAGCATGTTTCTTGCCCCCAGGGAGCTGCTCGATGCGAGGTGGTCGGGAATTGTGTTCAGCAGGTAATAGAGGCATCAAGTTGCCAGGGAAAGAAGTTGCTTTTCAAGTACAGGACTTTACAGAAATAAGAACACGCTTTCTCCTGGGGCTGTGCTGTGAATATCCTGCAGTTCACTGTTGAACATGGGTTAGAGGAGCCTGCGGTCCCCACGGGTGAATAGGAAAGACGGGGGCGAGGGATGCCGCGCTGCCTTAGCACGGTCGGAGGGAGCACGGCCAGAGCCCGCAGAGGTGACTAGATGGAGAGGTTGGACGTGCGTGGCTGCGGGGAAGGATAGGCTGTTCTTCCAAGTCAGCTTGTGTCTTTCTATTCTTTGGAAGGTTTAAGTGTGTGGCGTGCCTCTCTTTTGAGGCTCTTGCTGGAATGTGGCATCTTACAATATGTCACTTTGGGAAAGATTTTAACATTGGTTGGTTGCACAAAAATTGGTAGTTCTTTCTCTGAGCCCACGCTCAGTTGAATCCTTGTTTGAAGAGATTGACTTTTAATTCAGAGAGGATGTGCGACTCCGAAAGAAATTATGGAAATAAAATACTATAAGGGCTTGCTTACTAAGAAATTCTGCATCTAAAAGTTCTTGATATTTGAAAGTGAAAATCTGGTCATCTGTTACCACTTGAGTAGTATTTGGGATAAGCTATTCTGAAAGTTGATTCTCTGTTTCTGGAAAAACTGTAAGCAAGGTTAAATAATTACAGGATGCTAGTGAGCTAAAAAAAGTTTTCAATTTCTTGATTCCTGCACTTGGGTGCACTTGGCAGATTCAATCATTTTTTTTTTTTTTAACTTTTTTTTCCTCCCCAAAGCCCCAGTCCATAGTTGTATATCCTAGTAGTAAGTTGTAACTTCTTCCAGTTCTTCTATGTGAGGCACTGTCACAGCATGGCAGCTGACAGCCAGATGGTGGGATTCTGCCACGGGGCAGCGAACCCTGGGCCACCAAAGCTGTGAGAGCCCTGAACTTTAACCACTAGACCATCAGAGCTAGCTCTGATAGTCATTTTTTAATACCCCTAAAAAAATAGGCAGAAACAAAACTGCATTTTTCAGATTATCCTTTAAATTCTCAGGAGTACATCATGACTGTCGGCAAGGTTGTCTGATTATGGAGACGTGGTTTCATCCCTAGAGATTTAAACAGCATGTGGTGAGTCCCTGCTAGACACAAATAGTAGGACCTCATGGGGCTGAATTTGGTCTTATGGCCTAAGATTGCCTCACCTGATCACATGGTAAATGCAGGTTTACTGTGTATTCTTGGCAGGGGGTGCTTCTCTGGGTTCTTGTAACTGGTAGGTACATTGGTCTTCTACCTTTTTGGCTTTCCAGCCTTGTCAGTAAAAGGAAAAATTTGAGCATGACTTCCTAATAGATGTATATTTATAAACTGTGTGTGTGTACTATTTTTTTATATGTTGTAAGTCACACCAAAAGTAGATTTAAAATAAGACGTTAGAAAAAGACAAATAAATATAGCTTGTTTTCTCGTACTCCAGCAGACCATTTATGTGCTCCCTGAGAGGATGTACCCTCCTTCATGGATCCCTGTTTTGGGTCATGAAGCCAGCAGTGGAACTAAATAGAAATCCTGCTCATTTGAGTTGACTGCGCTTACCTTGACTTCATTTGCGGTACAGAGTTGTTAGATCCTGGCATACATGCCTAAGAACTGGAAGTTGTTAATTGGAAAACATAACTGGGCTACGTAGAAAATAAAGTTCTAAACTGAAATGAAGCAAAGACCAGAGAAAAATGACGTTCACTGTATGGACTGGCAACTTACGCAAATGGAACTGTATTTTTGTTTTTCTGTACACTTTTAAGAAAGACCAAGAACTTGAGGTAGTGAGAAAATATCTTAGTAACAGTCTTGATTGAATTGCGGTTGTTTTAAGAGATTTCAGTGCTAGAGAGTCTCATTTTCGTATAACACATGTATAAAAATAAATATTTTCTCTTAGCTTTTTGAGCCTGTATTCAGCAAATATTTCTTGAGTGCTGCTGTATACACCCAGCCCTGCACTAGATGCTGGGCATGTGGAGAAGACAAATGCCTGCCTCTAGGTTAGTTTACAGGGAGGTACACTGTGGAGCTGGTGTTGACAGAAGAAAATTGGACAGAAGCACAAAGAAAAGAGAAAGCACGGACCATTTAGGCGACTGACTGTGGTGCAGTATTGTTGAGGTGTGAAGTGCAAGGGATCAGGGGCTGGAGAGAGGTTAACACCTTGGATTTGATTCTGTATGCCTGAGCCACAGAAGGATTTTCAGCAAGAGGGTGTGACATACTCAAGTTTGAGTGCTCGATTGCTCTGGAGACAGTGTTTGGAGGGAACACTGCTAAACCGGAGGAGCCCAGTGCCCCTGAGAGATGATGTCAGTCTGAGGTGCTTCTGTGGCATTGGGATGGAGAGGGATGGTGGATGTGTATTTGGGGAGTGGGTCGAATTGCCAGATACTAATGATTGAACAGATTTGGAGCAAGGGAGAAACATCTATGAATATTTTGGAGTGTAGATCTTCACTGAGGGAATTTGAGTGAAAAATTTATTTTGGGTGGCAGGGGGAAGGATATCTGATTGTACATATGTAAAAAAAAAATAAGAGGGTTAGGAAAATTCTTAATGAAATTTGAGAAAAATTTGATTTTGTTTTACTCCTTCTAACATTCTGAGTTTTCAGTGTGTTACCGATTTGAATGAATATTACTCGAATTAAGAAAGTTGAATTAAAAAAATGTCACCCACTCAATCTTTTCTTAAGATCCGTTGCTAATGTGCAGCCTTAACAACTGTCAGACTTCAGTGTCATCAGAATCACTTGGAGGTCCTGTTAAAACAAGATTGCTCGGCCCTATTCCTAGAGCTCCTCATTCCCAGGTCTGGTCCTAGACCTCCAGCCTGAGAGTTGGCACTTGCAACAAGTTCCCAAATGATGCTGCTGCCGGTCCAGGGACCACACTTTGAGAACTACTGCTCTTCAGTTTTTCTGCTGCTTCCTGCTTGAATGATTCACATGCAGGGAAACAAGGCGCCGCCCTGCTTCCTGTAGCCTACACTTTGGAATAGTATTTGTCTGCATAGGAGCCAGACTTTCATTTAGGGTTGAATATACAGATTTGAAATAAACTTTTTTGCCCATTCTGGGTGCTGAATAAATGTTTCTGGAAGGAACAAAAGCACAATGACAGTGTAAACTGTACAGTGTGTAAGTTTTGGAGGCAGCTGTTTGCTCAGTGTAAAAACAAAATTGGTAATCTGTTTGGAGTTAAGTCTTTGAGATGACTTAGTTCTTTGACCCCCTTTACATGGTTCACGTTCCTTAATGGATATCTCTTCACGTTTAAGAGCTACTTTCTTGGCTTGTCTTTAGTTGAAGAACTTACTTACTTTTTTTTTTTAACCTTTTTGTGATCAGGTTTATTATTTCTAAGAGTTTTTGTTATCTCCAAATTTCCCTTTCTTATATTTTTACCAGTTTGATGACTACTCTCTGTTTTTCAAGCCAAAGGGCTCATTCTCAAAACTTCCCCTACTGTGTTCAACAAGATGAATCAGACTGAGGAAAAAGAGCCCTTCCATATTCCTGTATCTTTGGGTACAAAAACAGGCATGCATATAAGCAAATTTGGAGCCTGTAATAAGAGTTCTTAGTGACTGAAGTTCATGGCATATTGTCACAGTCAGAAGGCATCTCACCATTCTGCATCCCTCATTTGCAGATGAGGAAATGGAGGTCCACAGAAGGGAAGGGGTTTGTCCAAAGTGAAAAAGGGGGAGCCAGAGCCAAGGCAAGAATTGACCTGGTTCCTTTTCTGTGCTTCTTTGGATCATTGTTATCTCTGAGTTGACTGTAGAGATTAGCTTTAAAGACTAAAAACATAATTGGTATATGAAAAATGAAAAAGAAGATAAGATGAACGTGATCCTGATTGTTGAGACAATCCCAGGAGAGGTATTAAATTAAACAAGTTCTTAAAAATTGAGTAGAACATTTATATTCACCAAATAGACGTATAACATCAAATAGATAAGCAGTAGTGTAGACGGCCACTAACACTATTAGTAGTAAGGGTGGCTCAAATTAATACTGAACTGCCACGTTTTAACTGGAAGAAAAAATAGGGAACATAATAAATTATCAAGGGAAATTGTGAAATGTCCATTACTGAAGATAGACTTGGAGTGGATCTCCTTCAGGGTTTGGAAGGAAGCTTTCTGTCTTGCCTTAGTACTGGAGTGAGAACCGATGACCTGCTAGCTCAGGGCTGCCTGTGTGGCTTTGAAACCAATTGAAAGTAGTGATGTATGGACTTTTTAAAAGCATCTAAGAAAAGCAGACCAATGAAGAGTGTCTATACAGAAATACCTGGTTAAAGGTTTGGGTGAAGCTACTGGTGTTTACTGACTGAGCTTTTCCTAAGAAATGTGAGATGTACTCATTTGAGGCGTTTCATAATTCCGGCTCCAGGTTTTTTCCACTGATGTAGTTTTAGCAGTCTTGTGAAAAGAGAACAGAACAGTTTTATGGTTCATAACTTTGCTTTCTAAATTTCCAAGAGTGCTATGACTTCTTGGTGGACGTGGTTCACTCATGGTAGTCAGTTTGTCGTGAAGTGGCCTCATGATGATAGGATAGGTATGCTTTTGACGCATCTTGAGGCAATCGTAGCGACCTAGTTGGATTCCGAGTAATCTGAATATGACTAGCTTCTGAAACCGTGACCTCATTTCTACAGGCGGCCCTGCACGAGTGCTTCGGACTTGGCGTCTGCTCTGAGCTCCCTCGGCAGTGTGAAGTGGGCGCAGGCACTGCAGCTGCTCCGCTCTTGGTCTAGTCTGAGTTCCAGTACTCGCACCTCCTTGCATGTGTCATTAGAGCTTTTGTTTCTTTCCTTGTGGTTTCAGGTTGACTGTGTTTAGATGTGTTTATTAATCATGTCAAAAAGAAAAAAAAACATGATTAGAAGCACTGTGGGACAGGAAAGCAAATTGGGTGTCTCAGAGCTCCTAAATCTGTGATCCAAGAAACTAACTTAGGACATGTCTGTAAACTGTCATTTGAGGTCATTAGAAAAGAACAGCAAAAAAACATTTTTTTCAAAATATCCCATAAAGATAGGCTCTGGGAGAAAAGTCCAGTCCTTGATGACTCACTCCCTGCGTATTGGAATAAGGAACCTGTGGGATCGTAGTGCAGTATTCCTGAGGAGTGTGGGAGGCCGGGGACTCTGGTCCAACCTGCTAGTTTTGACTTGAACCAACAATTGAAACTTTTTTCTCCTTTCATTGCAGGTGTCTCTTCTGTTATAATTGAACTCAGCTTTCCATGTTTAACCCAAACATCTCAAATTTCTCTCTGGCATCTTGCCAAGTGCTGTTCCTATCTGCTACCTAATTAGTGGTATTCTTTTGTTTTTCCTCCCCTTTCTGGTAACAGTCACAGATGGGCAGTACCCTCAGGGATTCAGGTGGGCTGAATGTGGCCTGACGGTGCTTCTGTGCCAACTTAACTTTCTAAATTAAATGATTTTGACTTCTGAAACATTGCAACAGTTGGCGGTTGCTGTAGACTTTTCTCAGCATAATCAATCAATGTTGGCCTGCTCTTAGGTCCATGCAAGTTTAATCTCATTAGATCTTGTCATTTCAAATATGTTAACACAATTTATTTTTTAACTAGGTATATGTGAAGATTTCTTGGCAGTTTAGCGTGGAAACCATTGATCGTCTTGCCCTTCTTTCTACCTGTTCTGTGTTGGCAAGGGAGAGTGCCCAAATGAGCAAGATAGCGCAGCAGAACAGTACTCCGGGAGTGAATGGAATAAGTGTTATTCATACTCAGGCTCATGCCAGCGGCTTACAGCAGGTTCCTCAGCTGGTGCCCGCTGGCCCTGGGGGAGGAGGCAAAGCTGTGCCTCCAAGCAAGCAAAGCAAAAAGAGTTCGCCCATGGATCGAAACAGTGACGAGTACCGTCAACGCAGAGAGAGGAACAACATGGCCGTGAAAAAGAGCCGGTTGAAAAGCAAGCAGAAAGCACAGGATACACTGCAGAGAGTGAATCAGCTTAAAGAAGAGAATGAACGCTTGGAAGCAAAAATTAAATTGCTGACTAAGGAATTAAGTGTACTGAAAGATTTGTTTCTTGAGCATGCACACAACCTCACAGATAATGTGCAACCCAGTAGCACTGAAAATTTGACGACAAATTCTGATAATGCAGGACAGTAGACCCACCCCTTCCAAACAACTTGTGGCTAACGTCAGAGGTGTGACTGCCTACCCCTCTCATAGCAATGGCTGAATGTTGTCTTGTTCCATTATTTAAGATCCACTGAAGGTTGTTTTCTGGGATCAGCACTGACGCGTTGATTAGCTAAAAATGTTAGACATATAATTTGAATTTCTGGTTTTAAATGATATGGATTTTTGTGGAGATTAAAAAACAAAATTTTAAGGTATATGGTAAAAAAAATGCCCTGGACCTTGATGCTCTTAATAAATCCTGACTTCCAAGACATGCTTCTTTTTCAGGTTGACAAAAGGAATGGCGGAACTGGCAGGTCATGCAGAAAGTTCTTGGTTTTAATGGATCTGGTTAATTGGATTAAGAAAAGATGAATGCCATCTATGTTAATCTGTTTGTGATTTTATTCTAAATTATGTATTAAAAATCCTTAGGGCATTTTTAATCACCAATCACTTTGTAATTTGGAGTGATTTTATGTATAGCATAAACCTTGTTTTAGCATAATTAGTACTGTTTTCCCCAACAAGTACAGGTTTTTGAATAGCGATGTCAGGTTAAGTGAAGAAACCTCGTTGCATTTTAAAGGCACTATGCAGCCAATGGGCTTAAAAAATAGAAGTAACATTTAGGAAGCAAATAGGTTTTTAAAAAATAAAGGTAAAGCATATTAGAATTATGCTTTTGGGATACCTTTGGGATATTGGCTTAGCATTATTTTGTTTTCTAAAAAAAAAAATTCCCAAAAAACTGAGTGGATTAGAGAAACTTGTGTATCAAAATTTTAGTTTCTGCAGATGCTAGTAAATTAAGCATTTTTTTAAAATACCGTTTTGACAGCCATGTCAGTAAACAAATGTCTTAACAGTTTGATCACATAAGCAGCTGATGAGGATTTGGAAGAATGCTTCAGCAGGTAGTTTCTCCTGTGTTCAAAGATGTGCAGTGGGGCCATGATTTTTAAAGGCAAAAATTTCTTGTGAAGCATCATTTAGTATTTGATCCTAACCAACTGATGATTAAAAAATGCATCATCAACTCCATGCCATCTCCCAAAATAATAGACTAAGAAAACTTGAAAGTGTAAGGTTTAACCTTTAATTTATTTTACCTAAATACATCTTGTTATATTGTTTTTGTGACATTTCATTTTCTAGTTAGTGGGCTGTTCTTCCAGACTTTTTGTACCACTGCTTTTGTTTATTCATTTCTCTGCTTTTATGTCTCATAAATTATTTTAGAAAGAAAACACTGATAAAACTCAGGATATTGACATTTTTGTTGAGACTAAAAAATGGCAGTCACTAAAGTCGGGAATTCTAAAGTTTGGCTTCTATCAGTTAGTAGTTTTGATTGTCCTTGTTGACTTTTTTTTTTTTAGCACAGTTCTAGCTCAGATTTGTTGGCCTTTGTGTGTGGGGTTTTTTTGTGTGTGTGTCCCTGGGTGGTGACCAGATACTGAGTCATAGCTGATTAAAAAGTTTGTGTTGCTGTGTATCTCATTTGAACATGATTATTTTGGGCCACACTGCTGTCTCATACTAGGACCTGGGACAGGACATAATTCAAGTTGCACCCTTGCATTGGTGGAAGAGTGCTGTCTGTGCTCTTCTCCTGGGCAGAGGAGGATGGCACAGCACCGTCCAACTTAGTAAAGCCATTACTGAGGCCTTGAGCCCCTTCTGCATTTGACAGGAGCCTCGGTGTTGTTCCATGAGAGCTGCTGTCCCAGGAGAGTTAACTCCCTGTAGAGCCAGGAGACAGGATGGGGGTTGCTATTAGGGTCCAAGACAGCTTACTTTGGTTGGAACATCCATCTACTTGGAGAGGTTGTAGATGTTTTGAGTAACTAAGAGATAGCCACAGAATCCTCCTGAATCTTTAATAGCTGATTGATGCTATCATTGGAGACGCAGTAGGTCACTTGAATCCTTAAGCACCTGTAATAGGTGTTACAGACATTTTAATCTCTTACTTACTAAAAAATGTCTTTCGGAAATTGATGTCCTCATGGAATATGTGATTACCAGTCATCTGATTGACTTAACTATCTTGGAAAAGCAGCTTTAGGGAGATCATCAGGTGTGATCAGTGTTTCAAATTAGAACACGAGATTGGAAGCTTTGGAGAAACTGATCCCAGCTTTCCTCTTAGCCATGCAAATCCAAACTTCGGCCAAACAGGCATTTATGCATAGAGCAGAAATGTTCACCATTGTCTTGACTATCTTACTGATGTGTTTGGGAATGAAAGTTTTTAGTGTGATAGATTTATCAGTACAAGATTGAGGAAATCAAGTATGGGGAATGGGTAAGTTTAGAGCTTTGGGAATTGTAAAGTGACTCGTAACTTTTGTTGTGTAGGTTACCTATGAACCATTAGCATTTGGTCTGCCTCCTGGCGGGTCCAGTGGTTTAGGAATTAGGCTTTAGTGTCCATTTTTCGCTGCAGCTAGGTCTCCCGGCATGGGTGCTTTCTGACAGCCCTGGGCTGTGGGTGAGAGCGCGCGGCCCTTCTGCTCTCCGGCCCCTTTCAGTTATTGGGATGCGAGCTCAGATACTTTGGACATTCTTACTAAGAAGTAGGAAGGTTTTAATAAAATATGACCAGATTTTTGAAATTCAGGTCATGAGTGTGAAATTCTCAAATTTACATAAAAAAGTAGAAGTATGTACAGTTTAATATTTGATATTAAAAGAAAGGGAATTGTAGCAGCTTTTAATGTTTCCCCATTAGAGGGCTTGAAACTTTGTACCTGAACAATCCAGTTAGCACTCAGAGTGCTTTTTGATGCCTTAGAACTAGCGGAAAAAATGTTCTTTTGACAAAAGCTAGGAAGGAGAAAGTCCATTCTACAGCTGTTAGATCTGCCTCTCAGGAAAAAAAGTATTTAACTTGTTCTTTTTGTTCCTGGCTGTCCTCAGTTTGTGAGATTACTCTATTTTTTTAAATATAATTTTATTTCTTTCAATGAATTTGAAATAAAAACAACTTTGGAATAATGACTGTCTTTCCTTGTGGGTTTCTTTGTTAGATACTAAGAAAGTAGTCAAATGTTGATGAGCTCTGAAGAGCAGGCATATGCATGCCCTGCTCTCTTTCCTGTTCCCAGCCCAGGGCAGGGGTGAGGGTGTCGGGGAGAGCAGAGGTGCTTGTGTCTGAGTCTAGATTTCCCTCCTGGACAGGAATGTGGTTTTCTCTGACTATAGAGTGCCTCTTTAGTTGTATTCTTTGTTCCCTGGTCTAACCTAAAAATGTCTGTTAGCATAGAGGAAGCAGTTACTCGTGTTCCTGCTTAGCCAGCTAGTGCCTCACTCTGTGGCTTCCATTTACAGAGTGGTAGGGAATCAGTTCTTATGCTTTGCAGTAGACAGGGATGTCAAAGGAAGGCCTTTCCCCCAACAGTGCACTTATTAGCATGTACATCATCTTCATGTACGTGATGCCAGAGTGTCTATAGAAATGAATTCTTCTATGATCCTTCAGTTATTTTCATGTCTTGAGAAATAGGTTTCTACTTAGTGCATCTTAATGAAAATTGTAGTACAGTAATTATTTCCGTGGGTAGTATGTCCTATTTCATTTTTATGAATTAGTTGTAATTTAAAACCCAGTAACTTGTCTTGGGGAATTTTACATAGGGATGTTTTGTGAAGGTGTCAGCTCTTTAATAGAAGTGCTTGTAGGCCGACTGCTCTCGCTGCTGTACCTGAAGAGTTCATGTGCATTTTGCATAAACTCAGAGGAGAACGCCAGCTCTCAGTGTTCTTTTACCGCAGCATCCTGACTCCTCACAGAGCACTCGGCCTGAAAGTTTGCAGAGGCGTTTAGAGCCTGTGGTTGTGGAACTGGACTTGGGAGAGAGCGGGGTGGTTAGTGAGGCAGTCGTATGCTACGCCTTTTAGCAGCCCCAATTACCCAAGTTTCGGCACTCCCTTTGAAGCGGCTCTCAGAGCCAGATGCCTTTTCACATCACCACCACCTCTCAGTTCCGCCTCCTCAGTGTGTCTCTTGAGCCTGTCTGCTTCACCTCCCCACCCGGCCTTATGCAGAGCCGTCATCCTCTCTTGCCTGGACTTGGTCTCCCTGGACCATGGCATGCTCTCCAGAGCCTTCTGTTGTACCCACTGCACATGGTGAGACCCCGTCTGCTGGTGGTGTGGCTCCGTTTGCCAACTTCATTTCTCTCCAGTCTCTCCCACATTGCTTTCCTTGGGCTGCAGGGCTTTTCCAGGCTCTTTTTACTCCAGGGCTACCTAGGACAGCTCCTTCCATCTGGAATGCCTCCACTCTTGCTTTTCACTTCAACCCTTCCTGCCTCGGCCCCCTGGCTTTCTAGGCAAGGTCAGTCCTGTTACTTTCCTTCATGGCACTTGTCAGTGTTTGCGATGATGTGGGGTACATGTTCATTTAAAGCGAAGCCCTTCAGAGGAGACTCCAGGCTCGCAGGGCAGGGATCGTGTTTCTCTGTTCCACTGGCACACAGTAGGTGCTCAAGTATTTATTGAATGAATACCTAGACCCTTGCAGGGTTTGGAAAGGCTTTTAGTGCCATACAACTTTGTGGAAGGGTCTCTAATGTATTTCTGAAGCTGTACCAATGCCTGCAGGAGCTGGAGGAGACCAGAGCTGGCTACATCCTCTCCACCATGACTAGGGTGGGCAGCTACTGCCGGCCACCAGAGACCACCTCCAGGGAGCGCCCGTGGACTTCCCCACCCAGCCTAGCCCAGAGCCACATCTCCGTTCCCGGCGTCCCTCTGGGATAAAGGGCATTTAGTCACTGAGGTTTCTCTTTCTTCTTTTCTGTCTACTTGATAATCAAAGATGTTTACGTGAAATGGGCAGTTTTGGTACGTGACGTCTGAAGGAGAGGAAGGAGGAAGATGTCCGATACGCTCCCCTATGTTTATAATGAACACGACTAAACTGAACCGTCCATTTAGAGTTTCAACCTAACTAGCCGGGCTCGCCTGGGGGAGGGGGAATTGAAACTGTATGTGCCAGAACGTGTCCATCACAGGGAGAGCTGGGGCAGAGAAAGAGTTGGCGAACTCAAACAGACTCAGAAGGACAGTCATTAGTCAAAGTGCTCAATGTTGCAAATAACTTAGGGACTGTATCTGTGCACCAGCAGAAACCATGACAAATGGATGGGAGGAATCTAGGAAGCAGTGAGATACACGGTGATTTGGAACTGAGGTGATTTCGTTCGAATGTGGCCACGTCACAAGCGCTTTTGTGTTACTGCCAGAGGAAGAAATCAGTTCGCACTCAACTCTTTAGTGACTTCTCAAAATGTCTCTAGCTTGGGCTACAAAGGTTTTCCACCCCATTATGGTCTCATCTCTGATGTCTTCTCATTCGCCCTTCACCTTGGCTCAGAAAAACCCTGGATAAGGGCACTGTGAAGAGAAAGCTGGACTGGTGAACAGAATTCTAGAAGCTGGCTGCGGGGGCGGGGGGGGGGGTAGTTCTGTGGGACTGTGGAGAACTGGGCAAGCAGAGCAAGGACAGGGGTTCTGCCACTGGCAGGGACCAGGCCCCGCTTCTCACCTGAGTGGAATTTGGTCAGTGGGCTTACACTTGGGGGAGACACATGGTCTCAGCACAGCTGAAAGGAACAAGAAAGCTCACCTTTGCCATGCTGCTGCCTTAGATGGCAGTGTCTCAGACAGATGCTGGCTTTGTTAGCTTGTCTGCATGAAAAGGAAATCAAGGACAGGGAATCTGTGCAAGTCTCAAGATTTAAATAACTGTACCTTAAGAGCTACGTGATGCTGCCCCTCAGAAATCTCTCTTGGAGGCAGTAACAGTATCAAAAAGGCCTCTTTTTTTTTTTTTTTTTTTTTTTTTGCTGAGGAAGATTTGCCCTGAGCTAACGTCTGTCACAAATCTTCCTCTATTTTGTATGTGGGCCACCAGCACAGCATAGCCACTGACAAGTGGTGTAGGTCTGTGCCTGGGAACCAAACCCAGGCCACCGAAGTGGAGTGTGCCGAACTTAACCACTAGGCCACCAGGGCTGACCCCAAAAAGGCCGACCCCAAAAAGGCCTCTACTTTTAACTGTGCAAAGGCTGCCTAAGCACTGGGACCTCTGCAGGGTCCGTTTCTGGGGCTAAGCATGCAGTACGCATCTGCAAAGGGATAACGAACAGAAGAAGCCGTGCACAAAGGCCCATTTTAGGAAATCTTTTATTGTAAATTCCATTCTGCATATTGATTTTTGAGAGAAACAGTGAAACTGCATCTTTCATGAGCAGAAGAATACAAATGACAGCAAGACACATTTTAGTTATTAAAGAAAAGAATAGGATTATTTTCAGTCAGCCTGTTAAAAACCACTGTCATTCAAGCAGAGTGACAGATTAAGGGTGTGATTTTGCAGAAGGTTAGACCCCCGGGAAACAGCACTGTTTGCCGTGATCAAATGTGGAAGCCGGCCTGTGATTTCTGAGCACCATCTCCTGCTGGAGGGCAAATCAGCAGGCTGCCCAGCCAGAAGAGAGGTTGCAAAGCTGGTCCCCGTCACACTGGGCACTCCCGCCTAGCTCTACTGTGGTCCAGAGAAGGGAGTAAAGGCCTTGTCACGGCCTGCCATGCATGCTTCGATTTCCTCCACCGTGCGGGGCACGCAGGTCAGCAGCTCCATGCCACTGTTGGTCACCACGACATCCTCCTCGATGCGGACCTGGGTCAGGTCGACAAGATGCTCATTATTTCTGAGCTGGTGACAGCTCCAGGCTGAGCCCTCGCTGAGTGGGAGGGCCCTTCTGATGAGGGGTCACTACTGCCCCGGAGGGAAAGGGCTGGCTTCAAGGCCTCTGCGGGTGACTGCTGAGACGAAGGCTCCTCCCCTGGGGCCATCTGCTCGTGCCACCTGCCCACCCTGTCCTTGCCCCTTGCCAGTGGATGGGAGCCCCTGGAGGGGGCGGGGCTTCTGTTGAGGGGTGAGGCACTTGTCCCAGGACAGACCATGAGAAAGGACAGGGCACGTCCTTCTCAAGTAAGGAAGTCAAGATTGTCCTCCTCCCACTAGGGCTACTTCCTGGGGCAAAGGGGTGACACACAGCAGTGGGGTGCAGGGGGTGGGTGTTCTGTGAGCAAGGATGCAGGGCCCCTTGGCACTCACTCCACCGAAACCACGGAAGCGCTGCAGGACGTCACGGTTAAAGAAGCAGGCACGGGCCGGGTCGGCCAGAGCCTCATCCAGGAGGTGGTCGATGAAGTAGATGCCCGGCTCCACGGTGAGCACCATGCCTGGCGCCAGGCGCCGAGCGGTGCGCAGGCTCCGAAGGCCTGGCTCATCGATGCGCTCCACGCCCTGTGGGGAGAGGACCGGCAGGCGGCCCAAGGAGGGCATCAGCTCCAACCCAGGGCACTGCCTCAGCGGAGACAGATGGGCACAAGTCACACAGCACGAAGCCCTCCCCCGCTCATGTGGGCCTCCGCCCTGGGAGGGCGGGCTCCAGCCCCAGGGGCCTCACTGGGGCTGCAGGGGTGGCTTTATGACAGTGGGGGGCTCCAGCCCACTCACCCTTGCTGTGCCCTGCATAAGCTCTTTAGATAAGGCCCTCTCCTCTCTGCACAGCCCCCCTGGTTTTGAGTGTGCCTGCCCCTTGTTGCCCTCAGAACTGCCCGGACAAGGCCTCTGGACCCCCATGTGCACACACCCAGCGCAAGCTGCCATGCTGGCCCACGGGGCCACCTGGGGGCTGCTGCCCTCACCCAGGCCTCTCCCGCCAGGAGAACGGCAGAAGCCAAAGCTGGGAAGCCAAAAAAGCTCTTAAGGAGGCTCTGAGCCTCGCGGGCTGCACCTTCTCTTCCAGCAGCTCCAGTGGAAAGCGGCCTGAGAAGTGCTGGGCCTGGCTACCCCAGGCCAAGTCCCAGGTTTTCCCTGTGGCCTTCCAGGAGGAGGGACAGGTGCTGTCATCAGGACGGGCCTGCCAGCACCAGCTCTCGTGTGTATGTGCACAAATGCATGTGCGCCCCATGTGCATGGCCTGGGGGTGGCCCCAGAAGAGCACACGTCGTGGCTCTGCACCCTGCTCACACTCAGGGCTCTCTAGCTGAGCCAGAAGCAATGGCTCTGAGGAGTGATCGGCAGTGGCAGCTGCTCCCTGCAGTGGCATGCCCCTCCCCCTCAAGAGCATGCCCAGCCCAGACCATCCATGTGGGTGGACATAGCCGAGAGGGCTGCCTGGGCTGTGAGGGCAGGTGGTGCCTAGGACACTTGCAGAAACTACCCTGCCTTCCCCAGGCCCCTGAGGCACCCCTGTGGCCCTTGCCCAAGGCCCGTGAGTGAATGGGCAGAAAGCAAGCTTTCTGGGCAGGCTCTGGGCTATCCCTGGAAGCTCAGCTGTGGAGATGGACCTGTCACTTCTGACTGTTTAGGGGCTAAGAACATCAGACTTCAATTAGTGGTTCATGTAAGGTAACCAGAAACGGGCTGGCTCAGCCTCCATGGCTGGCACCAGGCGGGTAAGGCGGGGACAGTGGGGCACAGGAACCGGTGCGCACAGCCCCCTGACCTGCTGTGAGCCCGAGTGGGATGGAGGTGACGAGGGTCATCAAGGCAATGTGACCCCTGCTGGGTCATACTCTGGGCACAGACACCTGTCTGGTGTGGTACCTGGCTCCACAACACTTTGTGCCTGGAGGGGCTAGGCAGGAGGGTGGGGGATGTGGAAGGAAGGTCCCTGTGCTCAGGGGAGAGGTGCTTGTGGGATGGGGCTGGGGCCAGGCTCCTCCCAGAAGCTGCTTGTCAGAGGTGGAGTCCTGGTCTCTGTTCCGGGATGTTCCCGCTCCTGCCATCTGAAGTCTGTGCCTGCCCCTGGATACCCCCCTCCCTGTCCCTTACCTTCTACTATGTGCCTGTCCCCTTCCCTCCGCTCCAGGGTTGTCAAAGCCTGGGGCCTGGTGGAGGTAGAGACCTGGCAAGGTCGTGTCCGCCGTTCCCCCTTCCCACACCGAGCTGCTCCACGGTGTGCAGGGTGGGGAGGGTCTGCTCAAGCTTGTACACAGGCTTCCCTCCAGAAAATCTCAGGACCACCACTCAAACTGAGGGTGAGGGGAGAACGGGAGGGACCCGGGGGCGTGGGAGGCTATGCTGGCCGCCACTCCTTCAGAGCATCAGCTCTCGGGACTCTGCCCCATGGGCCCACCCAGAACGGCAGAGCAGGGCTGAGAGGGACGGGGGCTGAGAGCAGACCCCACGAATGAGAGGCCGAACCCCTGGCCTCTTGGGCCCAGGACTTCAGCCAGCCCAGGTCCACGCCAGCGTCGCCTGGGCAGAGGGCTGGACGGGGCCTCAACTTTTACTGGGCTCTGACCAGAGGAGACCCAGATGTGTCTGTAGGCCTGAAATAAAACAATTGACTTTTATAGGAAAAGCCGTATTTTTTCCACAATGTTTATCTGTCAGAAGAATAGACTGTGAGCACAAAGGGCTGCTTACTGGAAAAGATGAAAACAGTTTGCTGCCAATTTTCTCTGGTGGAAAAAAAGCGCTTTGGCGCTAATGAATACCGAACCGCAGTTAACAATGTCTGGAAGGCCCTGCTCTTGGCTGCCTGCTCAGTGTGATGGAGAGAAATTAGGAAATTAAAACTGATTTTCTTTCTCCAAATTTAACTGTTTACACTTGAGGAAAAAATAATTGAATAATAATACTTCTCTTGAGCAATTTTTTCCCCCCAAAAATCGTTCTTAGTGCTTTCAAAATACCCTGCAGCCAGCAGGCCAAACCTAGTCTTGGCTAAGTGGCTGGAGGGCCCCAGGGCGTGCACCGATTGCATAATCAGCCCCCTGCACAGAGGGCAGCAGGCCAGGGGCAGGGCCTGGCTCACCCCCACCCACCCAAGGCCGGAGAGGCTGCAGCCACCTGCCCAGCAGGGCCTCCGGAAGGCTGTGAGCACCCTCCGGGTGGTCCTTCCAAGGATCAGTGGGCAGGAGGGGGAAGGGGAAGCCTAGTCTGGAGCCACCCACATGAGCCTCCCTCCCCTGCCCAGGGTGCCTAGAGTGCTGGAGACAAGGAGGCCACAGGGCGTGCTGGCCTAGGGCCTGCGGGGCAGAGGGCACCCAGGGAGGAGGTCTGCTACTGGGCTCCTGGGGGCTGCTGGGCTCAACTAGTCCCAGGAGGGATCAGGGCCAGCTGCCGCTGATGGAGCCGCATCACCCCCATCCGAAGGAAGCCCAAGGCAGGAGGACGTGAGAGGTGCAGGGCCAGCCCTATCACTAAGACCCAGCTTTGGGGCTCCCGCTGCTCTGCGGGGACCCCACGCACTGCACGCTGACCATCTACCATTCTTCAGGGCAGGCGCTACACACAGCACACAGCCCAGGGCTCACTGTGCGGAACACACCCATCTCGCTTCTCCTGCCGAGGTGGCCACTGGTGGAGGCAGCTCACTGAGACAGCCCTGCATAACCAGGGAACTTCGGGTCGGGGGGCATCATGGCAGCAGCCTGGGCCAGCACCAACCAATGGGTGAAGCGGGTAGAGGGGCAGCGGACCTCGCCGGGACCCCATTCCTCCTTGTGCTGCCGGTCCCCACTACATCCAGCCCCTCCCTGCCCTGGCGAGGGCCAGGCTCAGCAGCAGCCCATGGGCAGGCCACTTGCACTGCCGTGTCCACACTGACCTCGGGGTAGCCTCCCACATCGTGCACATCGATGCCCAGGAAGTGGCCGAGCCCATGAGGCATGAACACGGCGCCCAGGTGGGCCTGGAGCATGGTGTCGATGCTGCCGCTCAGGACGCCGATGCGCACCAGCTCCTCCAGGTGGATGCGGTCGGCCAGGCGGTGCATCTCCGGCCACCAGACGCCTGTGGCTCAGAAGGAGGCTGCAATGAGCTGTGGAGACTGGCAGCCTGGCCAGGGCTCCCCTGGGCAAAGTTCGGGGACATGCGAAGCCCTCGCACTGGCTGAGGCTGGAGGGCCTGAGGTGAGGGGTAGGGGTGACATGGCCTGGGGCGGCCCTCCATGCAGGACTTTCCCAGCCCCAGCTCTGGATCTTGAGACCGTTCCTCACTCTCCATCGTGCCCTCAGGGGTAGGCTTCTGTCATCCATGGCCAGGGGCACTCAAATACCTGCTTCCCACAGGGGCCCAGCTCATTCTACTCCTCAGCCCATGCTGTGACCACCCTTGGCCCATGTGTGCTTCTGGGGCCAGGGGAGCCCAGCAAGGTGCCTGAGCATCCGGAGGAGAAAGTGTATGTCCCCAACAGCAGATGTGGGGTGGCCTCAGTGAGCCCCAGACCAAGGCTCAGGTCCGAACGCTGTCTCAGAGCTCCAGGCTGTGGGCCAGGGGGAAGCTGGGACTGTGGGAGGAACACATCCCTGCACATCCCCGAACGGGGCTGAGTCACCCTTGGAGCAGCTGTGGAGAGCAAAGGTTTCTGGGGAGAAGGTGCGCTGGCACAGCCTCATGGGCTGCCTGGCAGGGTCTGCAGCCCCGCCTGCTCCCAGCGCTGGTGACTGTCTCTATGGCAGCCCAGCTGTCCAAGCCCAGGCTGCTAATCACACTCATCTTTGCCCCACATTTCTGGGGCAAAGATCACTGTGGAAAGCAGCCCCAGACACTGAGTTTCGGGGTGCGCAGGCTTTGTGGGGCTCAGGCCTGTCTGGCCTCCTGAAAGGCCCTGGGGGACAGCCTAGGGCTCTCGGAAAGCTACCCTCAAAGAGCAACAGCCATTACTGGGGCATGCCTGCCCTGCCCGCTGGGCTCCGTGGAATCCCCAGCTTCAGGCTCGCTCACTGGCACTGGGCTCCCAGCCTAAGCACCAGACAAGGACCTAGGCCAGTGAAGCTCCCTGCCCCAACCCATGAGGGCTGAGTTTGGGGCAAGACGTGCTGGCTGAGGCCAGTGGCTCCATGACACGCAGGGCCAGGTGGACAGGGTGGGGTCCTGCACCCCTGTGCAGTGCTGTGGCCCCCTGCACGTGGGGAGCAACCCTGGCTCCCAAGGGGCCTCCCCACCATGCCCTGCTCTCCATATCCCCCATCTCTGATGACCACTGCCATAAGACGGGAGCACTGGCAGGGACTCCATACCACGAGGGGCCTCACTGGACCTTGCGCTGGTAAGGGCTGGGCCACCAGGGTCTGGGCTCAGGGCTCTCTGAACTTTTGTGACTGGCAGAGGGCAGACGACGGGCTCAAGGGGTAGAGACAGATGAGAGCCCACCCTGGGACACAGGCCATCATCTCTCTGACACACTCGCTGTGCACGAGTCTCCCACGCGGGGGCCCCTTCCCTGCCAGACAGAGCCCCACAGTTGAGGTCTTGGGTGGGCTGGAGGCACAGGGCTGATCCAACCTCCTGGATCCTCAGGATCCAGGCTCTGAGCAAGCGGGTGAGGTTGCATCCTGGCCAGTTCATAGGGCACTGGCCAGTCCATGGCCCAAGGCGCAGAGAAGCCGAGTGAAGGACGCCCAGACCTGTCCCAAGAGACAGTGGGCCTCCTTAGAGTCTGGCTCTGTCTGCCTCGGCCCACGAGGTGCTGAGGTGGGGGTGGCATCCTGGGGTCTGGAGTCTGGCAGTGACCACAGCAGCACGGAGGGAGAGGCCAGGCCGCACCCCTGATGGTCTGCATCCTGAAATGGAGACCCCGGCAACTGGAGCCCCGCTCGGCTGCTCACCTGCTGTGTGACCTGATTAAGGCTTCACCTCCGTGAGCCTCAGATGCCTGTATTGTCACACGGCCACAATGTTGGCCCTAGAAAGCCAGCCGAAGGGGCTCTGGCGTCTACCAGTGGACCGGGTCAGTGTCCCCCCAAAAACTGTCATTAGCCACTATTCTTCCATCACCGTCAGGCCAACCAGACCCTGGATTCAAACTTCAAGTCCACTGTGTTCCTGGGGCACAAGGCAAGCCTGCCCCGGCCTCAGGGATCGCTCTCCTCTAAGATCCCCCCACCCCACCTGGCCTCCCCAGGCCAGGCCGCCTGTTCCGGAAGGACTCTGCATCAGACTCTGCTGATGGACTGCACTGGGCAGGCCTGTGACTCTTCACCCTCAGCGAGGGGGCGGGGGGCGGAGGGGGTTCCTGTAAGTCGGCCCCTCCCTGGCGAGACCTTCCCCAGCCAGCTGCTCTCTGTGCTGTCGTGATGCTTTTTCCCTGTGCACATTCCCCCTTGTCCCTTGTCCACTAGACGGGCCTGCCCACTTGCTTCTCGTCCTCCCACAGAGGAGTGGCTGCCTCCAGGGCACCCCGGGGCCAAGCAGAGTGAGCACCCGGTCAGGGGCGGCACTCTTCCCTAGGCTCTGCAAACTCGGCTCCGGCAGCCGGCCTGGCCCCAGGGCTGAGGAAGGGCGTCCTGTGTGGTGGCCGATGCCCCAACCCCTGCGCAGCCTCATTTCTCTGGGGCAGGGGTCTTTTCTGGTCACCACAAAGGAGCCCCAGGAAACAGCCTGACTACAATCCGGGCTCACTTCCAGCGCGGGGCCTCGGCAGAGGGCGGGAGGCAGGTATAAATCATGCTGCGTGCCGGCAGCTCGGCTCCTCTCCTGTCCTCACGGCCCCTTGTGGGGGCCGGATGCACGGGCCCAGGCGGTCCCCGCGGCGCCTCAAGTCTCCTCGCCCGTGCACCCTCGGGGAAGGCCTTCCACACAGCACTCTTGGCCCGGAGTGGGAGTTTCTGCCTGTGTGTGGTTAGGGTTGTGACAGTGATTAAACCTCCAGCAATTTGGCCCCAGTGTCTGGCCCGGATGGTGGTTACGACACCCACAGCCAGGGCAGAGGCCCCTGAAGTGTGTGGAGGTTACTGTCCTTGGGCTAGGCTATGGGGTGGGCACATGCCACAGGGCCCCCCACCGGCCAGGCCCAGACCACGGTGGGGGCAGCCCCTGGCCTGACTGCGGGGCTCCCCTCCCGCGGCAGCCCCAGGCACCTCAGAGCCCACACGACCGGCCAGAAGGCATCGGCGGTCCCCCAAGCCTGCTCACACTGGGGACGCACAGTGGGGATCACGCTGCAGGGACTGGGCGTCACGTGCCCTGCCTCCCTCCCACCTCCAGCACGCACATCTGTCTCCTCTTCCCCAAAGCATCTTGACCCCTTGCGGGTCCCCACCTCTCCTGGACCTCGGCCCGGGTTTCTCCCCGGCTCTTGCAATGCCTCATCCCCCACGGCCTCCTGCATAAAGTCAAATACCAGGGTCGTCTCTTTAGCACATGGGTCAGACTGGCCCCACCCTGAGGACAGAGCCCCGAGTTCCTCAGCCTGGCTTTGCTCTGCAGCCTCATCCCTCACCCGCTCCTGGGTCAATGCCTCAGTGCTGGCACTCCCCTTCCCTTCCACCTGCTGTTCCCTGAGTCGGGACCACGCCTCCAAGGACCCCACCTTCCCAGACTCACTCCCATCCCTCCCACGGGCCTGTGTTGAGGCTTTCTCCAGGAAGCCCTCCCTGACTGCTCCTTGCTGTACTGCCAGAGCTCCTCCTGCCACAGTGTAGCACTGCACTGCCACAGCCATGGCTGGACGTGGCCTCTGAGCCCAGAGAGGGAGAGGCCTGTGCCCTGCTCCAGCCTGGTAAACGTGTGGCCTTAGCAGGAACCCCAGCCTCCCTCCTGGCATGACCCGAAAGTTGGGTGTGCCCGACCCTGCTCCTCCATGCAGTCAGATTCCAGGGAGGCAGGGTAGCCTCTGGGTCTGCACCCCACCCTTGTGCCCCAGTATGTGTCCAGAGTGGCCCTAGGTCACCAGCTGTCCTTCTGTGCCCACCTGGTCCTCCTCTGGCCACACCTCCTGATGGGCTGGGAGCCTGCTGGGCCTGCTGCTTGGGCCAGCTCCTCAGAGCCTTAGCAGCATCCATCACTGCCTTGAGGCCTCCTGCCCAGAGTGTGACAGCCTTGGGGTCTCTGAGGCCCTGAGCTGAGCCAGCAAGGCAGCAGAGGGCCCCTCGAGTTGCATCCTCACAGACACATCCAAACAAAGAGCTCACTTCATCTGAAGACAATGGCCCTCAGGGGATGATGTGTGCGCCAGGCCCTGGGGGTGCAGGCGGGAAGGTTCAGGGCTGGGGTCCTGGGGTAGGCTTGTGGGCCGCAGGGAGCTGCCTGGCAGGCCGAGCTGGCGCTGGGCTGAGGGCCTCCAGCCCACACCACTGTAGACCCGTCTGCTGCCAGGACCTCTGGGGACCCACTCACCCTGTGGAAGGGCAGGGGGCAGCGTGCGCCTGGGCTGTAGGTGCCTCGATGCTGAGCCGAGCGTGGCTGCCTTGCGCAGTCTCTGCATAGTCCCCCCTGCCTGGCAGACAGCTCTGAGGGAGTAAAGAAGGTCAGGGAGGGCGGGAGCTTGCCCACCGTCCTATGGCCAGCAGCAGGGACATGGGCCCTCGCTGTTCTGGCTCCTGCCCCAGAGGTCATCTGCGGTCTGGGTGGCATGCTGTCCCTGTACCTCTACCAGACCCTGGGTTCTGGGTCATCTTTAAGGAGAGGCCTGAGGGGAGCTCAGCCCCTGCCCGGGAGGGAGGCAGAGCCGGCAAGGCATCCCAACCATGAGCCACAGGAGACACGTGGTGGGCCATGCGGGCCACCTGGGGCCGCCCCTGCCAGGCGCACCCCTGCCCTCCCCACAGTGCCTCCTCCCCTCAGGAGGACCGGGGCCCATTGGCACACTCTCTGGTGCCCATGTGACACGGTGGTCTGCACAGGGTAGGCTGCCTGCCCTGACAGAAGCCATGGAGAGCTTCGATCCCCCCCAGCCAGAAGCCAGCGCACAGCTGTGGCATCCAGGCCCTTTCCGTGGGGCCAGCATGGGTGGCATTCTCCCACGTGCCACCGCTGCCTGGCCTGGCCCTGTCCACCCTCTGAGGGAGCTCAGTGCTCCTTCCCTGGCTATCTCTGAGTGACAGTGAGGGACGCTCCCCTCTGACCCGAGGACTGGAGGCCAAGGCCTGCCTTCCTCAGACCCTGGGGCCATACCTCAGGATCCAGCATACCCTGACATCCCTCTCTGCTCTGCTCTGGGCGGCTTGCTGTGACCCCGCTGCCTTTATTTACTCTTCCCTGCAAGGTCACAGGAAGCAGCCATGCAGTCTCAGCGGGAGTTTGTCTTGGCCCAGGAGCTGAACCCACAAACCAGGGGCATTTCCGCTAGGACAGGGCATGGGGCTGCCCTGGCCGCGGCCTCCTTGCTGCTATGGGGAGGCGACCTGCCCCCATCTGAGAGCAGCTCTGTGGGCCCAGGAGCCACCCTGTGGGGCCCGCACTGTGTGAGGCACTGAGGAGGCAGGCTCGGCCTGCGGCCACGATCTCCAAGAATGGGCGGTAGAGGTTGGGGGTACTGTGGGGCATCTGCTCCATCCCACACACAAGGGAACCTCGAGGCCCCAGTGCAGGCCCAGCCTGTGTCCACTGTGTGCTGGCAGGACCACCCCACACAGTCTGCAAAGACGCTCAGCTGAGCCCGGTCCAGCTGGTCCCGAGGGCTTGTGGCTGCCCCAAGAGGGGCATGGCCAGGCAGCCCCATGGGACCAGGGTGACAGGGTGAATGCTGGGACGTGGGGCCCTCGGGACTTGCCTGTGGGCTTGGCCACCTTCTGGGCAGAACTGGGGTTGCTTTGTTGGCCGACTGATCTGGCCAGGACACCAGCTGAGAAGGTGCCACACACGCAGGCCCTGCCCAACCCCAGCAGGCTTTCCTAGGGGTGAGCGGCAGGTGGGTTGGCCAGGCCTTGAAGCCTGGAACTCAGAGGTGAGCAAAGAGCCCCAGAGGACTCAGTGTCCTTCCGAAGCTCCGCCTGCTCAACATCCTGCCAACCTGCTCTCCTCAACCGCCGGCCACGCCTGGGCTCCCTCTGCCTGCCCCATCGTCTCCAGGGTGGAGTGTGGCTCGGGTGCAAGCAGGCCCACTCCACCCTCTGAGAGACCTGCCATGGGGCGCAGCTACACAGGGGTCTGGGAGCTCACAGTGGGCTCTGGCCCCTCTCAGCCCTCCCTGGCAGCATGGCTCAGCTCTGACTGGCTCCACTGGGAAGTGGGGTGCTGGCCCCTTCCAGCCCAGGGCCTGGACCTCCTGGACATCTAATTCACACCTGTCTGCACAGGTGAAGAGTCCACCAAAGGGAAAGGGGATGTGATCTGCTCAACCTCCACCATGACTGCAGTACAGGGCGGGGCGTAAGGCGGAGGGCCTCCTTGGGGCCGGGGGCCACAACCCACCCTCCAAGCCAGTGCTGTTCGCTCCCTCTGAAACACTCGTCATTTAGATGACCCATGCCCTCCACAACTGAGCAAAACCTCCTCTTCCCGGTGGACGGAGGGCTTAAGGAGAGCAGGAGGCGGCGTGGCCGCCGCTGGAACAACTGCTGCACCAGGCGGGGTCTCACAGGACAGCGGGTGCAGTCCGGGCTCTAAAGGCCAAAAGGGATAAAGGCCCCTGGTGAGCACTCCCCTCCTCCCACGCCCCCAGCCTGTGGTCTGGCTCCCTCCTTGCACCTCCCCATGGATTTACAAGCACCCATGAATCCACATTCTCACTGTCCCCTTTTCTTTTGCACAAAAGGGGGCCGCTGGCCGCCCCATCGTCACTGTTGTGTCTTTAGCAACAGTCTGTCCTGGAGGTTTCCTGTAGTAACCTTCAAGGAGACTCCTGCTTTTTAAACAATTAGCACAAGACGCTGTCTTCTTCCACAGCCGATAAACCAGGCAGATCCAATCAACGCTGCCACCCCATCAGGAGCTCCACTTCTGGGTTCTCCTTCCTTGTTTTCCTTTTGGGGCACATCTGAGTTCCCTGTCCTGGGACTCATTTGGTCACTAAGCTCTGTTCACGCTAGGCAAGGAGGGTGCAGGGCTGGAGCCTGGCGTGCCCCTCGCATCCCTTCATGGCTCCCTGGCCTCTGGTGGGGGCTCTCAGGGCTGGACAGGGGGCCATCCAGAAAGCCCTGCTCACAGTTCACCTCTGAAAGCGACAGCTGCTGAGGACCCCTGCAAAACAGCCCCTGGCTGGCAGCCACGGGTAACTTATCCCAATGACTCGCTGTGGGGCCACAGGGGCTGTGAGCCAAAGGCCGGGCTGCCAGGTCCTGGGCCCACAGGAGGCCACATCCTGGGGCTTTGAGAGTTCTGGGGCTCAGAACCCTTTCTCCTTTTTCTTTTTTCAAATCAAGACTCCATGGAGGATGCAAATCTGACTGCTGGTCTCCCTGATTTCAGTCTGCACTCCAAGTTCAGCCTTCAAGACATGTCACGCCAGGTCCTCAGACGACCCCAAAGCCTCTGGTCACCATTTCCCAAACCCAGGAGACACACTTGGCCCTGCCAAATGCAGCCGCAGTCACCGGCCCTGAACAAGAGGGTGCCCATGTGCAGAGCTCCCAGAGTGGACTCTGCTTCGGGACAGGGCAGGGGCCATGCTGACATCCCAGGGGCCAGTGTGGGCAGGTGGACATGCAGCTGCAGGAGGTCGGATGGGATGTGGGATGACCCTGGGCTGTGCTGCCCGATTCCCAGCTCTGTCCCTGCCTGGTGGTCAGCCCACCTCCCTAACAGTGACCCTGGGGACCGACACCATCAGGGCATTATGGGCCAGGCGAGTGAGGGAGGGATGGACGTGGGTTGAAGGGGGCAGCACCCACTTCTCAGAGGTGCCCTGCCGCCCGGCACCCCACCAGGCGGTCCTCTCCGTGGGCCCCGCCCTCACCTGGCTTCATGGCGCTCATGACAGCACGGCAGCTGCGCAGCACCGCCTCGTAGATGGCCTTCTGGTCTGCGGTGAACTTGCCATTGGCGGGAAAGGAGCAGGTGATGTCAGAAGAGAAGCAGTAATACTCACCGCCCATGTCGAACAGGCTGCAGGGAGAGGAGGACCTGAGGCGGGGGGCAGAAGGGGCAGGAGGGGACACAGCCCCATGCCTCCCTCCCACTCACGGGCAGCCTGCTTGGCCCTGGACACTGCAGGGGGCTGAGCCCAAGCCCCCTTGCATCGCGACCAGAGCAGGGAGCACTTTGGGACCCTCCCACCCAGTGTCTCCTCATGGCGCTCGAGCAGCAAAGGAACCTCAGGCTATCCCAGGTGACCTCTGACCCCAGAGCAGTGAAGGCTAGGGGAAGTGGGGCTGACCCTGCACACAGCCCCTGCCCTCTGCGGCCTCCACGTGCCCGGCTGTGGGGACTCACTGAGAGGAGGGAGGGGCGGCAATGTCCCCAGGCCCCCATCCGCCCCCCGCATGTGTGTGAGCACTCTGACCCATCAGGGCCGCCTTGCACCCAGCACAGGGAATGGCTGCAGCCCGTGAGGTAATGCTCATGGGAGCCACACAGGGGCCCTGGGATGGACACACCCGCCAGACAGGGAAAGGGGACTGAGCCACACCACCTGCCCCTCGCAGGCCCCAGTGTTAGAGCGAAACCCAGTTGATGGCTCTGCTTCAGCTCTGGGGTCCCCTCGGCCACAGGAAAGCGTCCCTCTCCCTTGCCCTGCTGGGGTGGGACAGCCATGCTCTGCCAGGCCCTGAGGGCAGGGCAGAGGACAGCCTCATGTCCAGTGGGGCTCTCCTGGGGCCTGGCCAACTGCAAACCCCTTCGGGGGCCGCCGGGTGCCCCTACAGCCCCAGGTGGCAGAGCAGGGACCAGCAGGCACAGACAGAGAGAGTGGAGAGTGGGGTGACAGAAGAGGCCCGAGCTGGGAGCCATGAGCCTGCAGAGGCAGGATGGTGCTGGGACAGACGGGCAGGCCTGCTGGGTCAGGAGCCCTGCTGAGCCTGCCCTCTGGACACCCAGTGACCGGGCCCCAGGGCAGCGGGGCAGGATGGAGTGGGTGAGCTATGCTCCCAGGCCCCTGCTGCTTCACGGTGGACCCTGGGCCCTGGCCGACCAAGGGCAGGAAAGGGAGGGCCCTGTGCACCCTCAGCAGTGGGATGGGACTGGATATGTGAGGGACTGCTGGTTCCCACTCGGTCACCCATGCCAACAGGGGACCGAACGAGAAGAGCGGGGCGCACACACTAAGCGCCTCGCCATCCTATCCCACCCAAGCACCCTAGCAGGCTGCTTGCCAGCAGGTACAGAGCAGGGATCTCCGCAGACCCTAGGCCCTTCACAGGGTCATGGCCAAGTCATGGCGGTGATGGTGACAAAACTGACTAAGGGATATGGGTCCAGCCCCCAGGATCCTGCGGCGTCTTCAGGGCCCGGGGACCACAGGGCAACGGGGAAGGAGGAGGAGACGGGGGCTGCCTTCTGATTGGCTGCCGTCCAGCTCTGCTCACTGCCTGGCTTCACCCTCAGCTCCCCGTGGGGGGCAGTCTATAGCCGCACATGCTGGCAAATCTGAGCCGAGGAAGCCACGCCTTTCACCACAAGGGCCTCTCATTCAAACCCAAACCCTAATGGTAAACACAGCTGCTCAACAAACATTCCAGAAGCTGCCTGTGCGCCTGCCTTTGGGGGCCCCCATCCCGCATGACAGAGTGGGGGACCCTGGCCCTACGAGTGGAACAAGGAGTCAGGCCACGTAGCCTGACCAGAGCACCAGCTACTCCACAGAAACAGAGTTTTAAAGGAAGAACTTGAATGCTCAGGATGGCTGGACGCCTTGCTGGAATCCAAAGTCCCCGGCCGGGCACTTTGTAATCTCTTGTCTTTTTCCGATTGCAAAACACCATAAACAGAGTCGACAGTGCAGAAGGCCCCAGATAACACCTCAGGTGACTCTCAGGGGCGGGGAAGAGCCCCACCAGCAGGGCAGGGGAACTTCACTTTGGGTCAAAGTCACACACTCTGGGGGACCCTGTCTGAGGCGGGCTGATGGGGGGGCTGGGCCTCACTTGAGGTGACCCGCCCAAGCCCTGCGCGGGAGCCGGGAGGACGAAACAGAGAGGCCCGAGCAGGCACACCCAGGCGTCTGCTCCCAGGGCCTCCAGGTGCGACGTGATGTCTGGGCGACAGCTGTCTGTAGGTTTACCCCTGCCCAGAGCACGGCCCCCAGGGCTGGCCAGGAGGGTGGGGCACATCTTAGCCCGAAACTGTGGGGAAACCAAGGCTCTCAACGCTGGTCCAGCAAAGCCCTGAGTCAGGGGATCAGCAGCTCAGACCCGGCTAGATCTAGCACTCGGCCTCCAGGGCCTCATTTTTCCACCCTTAGAACGGAGACGCCACCCCTGGTGCAGGTCAGTGTCCTCTTAGGGCCCGCAGTCGTGGGCAGCAGAGCTGCGTGGTGCCTCGGCCCAGTTCACCAGGGGAGCCGAGCTTTCCATCTGGGCTCCTCAGAGGCGACAGAGGAAAAAGGCTTGTGGTTTGTTGATTTAGAACATCCAGGAATGGCCTGAGCAGACAGGACAGAGCCAGGAGCGTGGGGGACAGAGATTCCTGGGGCCACCACATCAGAAGGCGAGCTGCAGCAGCCCCGGGCAGGAAGATCTATGGGACTCTGCTGATCTCAAAGAAAAACAGAAATTGCACTATTTAAAAAACCAGGAAGCCCACAAGAACACACGCAACGCTGGAGCCCTCTGGAGCAGCGAAAACAAGACGCTTCCCCCGGCAGACGAGACGCCTGACCGAGTTCTCCAAACTCTCCTCAAAAACACGCAAAGAACGTGGGGTGGTGGGTGCCTGGAGCTCCTTGGCCGGCCTGGCTTTATCGCTCAGATTCCAGAAGACTTCAGCTGTACTTTTTGTTTCAAAGTCATCCGCTTTCTGGAGAAGGAAGTGGACCCCAGCCGGCCAGCTCCATCCTGCCCGGCGACGCTCGGGCATGGGGCTGACAGCTATTTTTGTGTTCTCAGTTCCCTATCTTTCTGCTCTTTTGTTTTTTTTTTTTAAATCCCCCTCAGAGTTCCTACACACATCAGTGATTCAGATTCAAGCGATTCTGGAATCCAGGGACGGAAGCCATCCATTTTATTAATCACCTCCCTCCAACTCCTCTGTGTCCACTTCATCTCTGAACACAAACTGACAATGGAGTACTCAGTCATGCTTTGGCTCTGCCGAGAATGCAGGGTCCCTCCTCCCCGGCTGCCTGGGGACACCACCAGGGACCTTGCCATCTTTGGCCGGGAGAATGCGTGTGATAATGTAAGACATCTGGGGAGATCTTACACATCTCCAAGCAACATGCTGGCGTCTCGTTCCTCACATGTGTTCCTCTGGTTCTATTCCTGGCTGGGATGAGAGGTTCTGTCTTCCGCTGGCTCCTCACGGGCAGCCTCATGCCCGGGCTACCTGCCACGACTGGCCCGCCCAGACCCTCCTCAGGCCCCCCTCAACTCCCTGGGCCCCACTGCAGGGACCAGCCAGCCCACAGGCGGAAGGCCTACGAGATGGTTGGGCCAGTGATACAAGGCTGGGGAAGAGCGTTGAGGACACGCTCCAGCATTCAGTTGGTAGCTTCATGTTAATCTCCTGAGCTGTGGCCTGGCTCTCAGCTACCTCTCATCCAACCCTGACACTGTACATGCCCATGTGTGTGCACACGCACAGGCCTCTGCACGAGAGCAGGAACATTTCAGACCCCAACCTGCTGCCGCCCAGTCTGCACCCCAGGCCAGGCTGGGGATCTCTGAGCAGCAGGAAACTCCCGCTTCCCTGCAGACCTCAGTGCGAGGCAGAGCGGAAGGCACACCAGTCCCCTGCCTGTTCCTGTGCCGCAGCGGGCAGCCCCTCCAGACGAGGCACACGGGCTGCCCACCTGCTCCCACCAGACCTGGGGAGCGCCAAGCCCCAGAAGTGAGCAGCAGGGCAAAGGCCACCACTCGGAACCTGGAGGCGCCCTCAGCGCCCCAGGCTGACTCAACAAGCAGACCTCTCCCCGCTGCCTTCTGGACAACCCTGCTCCCCAGCCCAGCCCCACAGCCAGCAAGCCCTGGAGCACACGGTGACAAGAGCTGAGGCCTCCTACGTGTCTGGAAAGAACCGTCGTCACCATTCTATGGATGACGTGTAGAGAAGCAGAGCACCAGTGTGGGCCCAAGTCCCCAGGAAGGACACTACACAGTACCTGGCCTGATGCGTGGTAGGACACGGCCGCTGCCCACCCTAAGGGTTGCCGCCACCACAGCACAGGGGGGCAAGGGCCGGGCGTCAGGGCCACCGCCTCCGCAGGGAGGGAGTGAGTCGGCATCACGCGCACAGCACATGCTTCATTTCACTTGTTTGGTAAGCAGTGAGTGTCCCATGATGTCTGCGAGCACCCGGGCTGTCTGGACCGGTGCTTTTCAAACTGTGAAGCCAACTGAGTGGGTGTGAGTGAGAGGCATGAATTAAACAGCATGGCCAGAAAGCACGTGGGAACGGTGTCTGGTCACAATCAGGTGTATCTGCACGCACGATACTGTGTTGGGGTGTGGAAGGTGCTTCTGACTGGATGGAACGGTGACGGCCATGGCCACTGGTTCAGACAGATGGCTGGCCAGGGCCTGTGCCCTCCTGAGAGTGTTCTTTTGCCCTGAAGACTGGGCATGTCCTTAAGACCATCAGGGCCTCAGGACGGCTGGCTGGTGACAACCGAGTGTTCCTCCGAGGAAACAGCAAGGGGAAGGGGTCTGGGCTGGCCTGGCATTAGGAAGTAGGCCCTGGAGATGACACCAGTTCTCCAAAGCTGACTGAGACATCAGGCACCAGGATGCGTGGGGTGTGAGGTCCCTGCCACAGCCCCTGTGCCAGCTGGGAAGAGCCCCGTACTCGCTCTCTGTGAGGCTGCAGTCTGCAGACGCCAGGCAAACACAAGACCCAGCAGCTGCCAGGGGCGGCAGAATCATCCCATCCCGGCTTGTGGGATGCCAAGGGGGCTGCAGGGGCCCCAGGTGACCAGCTAGCACCTCGCAGCCCGCAGGGGTGCAGACAGGATGCCTATGATGGAGACGCAGGCTGCTGTCCAGGGCATGATGGCTCAGGATGGAGCGGGTGAGGAGGGGGCGCCCTTCCCAAGCATTTTAAACTAATGTCTGGTCCACATCAAACCTGCAGAGTTAACAGGCAAGTAACCCGAGAGAGGGCAGGACGGAGGCGGCTGGTAAAGGTGCTGGGGGCAGGAGGAAGGTGGCCAGTTGGGAACAGAGCCTGCCTTGGCCACAAGCCCTCACGGGACTGTCTCCTCACCTGTGGGCGGACAGGGCGGGGCAGCTCGGGGGCAGCCGTGTGGCAAAGGACTCTGATGCCTCTTGGCTCGGAGATGTGACAAACAGCAGGAGCGGCAGCCACAGCGCCACTGCCTTCCAGGGCTCCCCGGGAGGCCTTATTTCTCTGGGCAAAGAGAAGTCAGGCTTTGGCCAGCTGTGCCCCTACCTCTGCCGGTCAGCAGGGCAAGGCCTTTGAGAGTGTGGCTTCAGGCAGACCGACATCAGGGAAAGGAGACAGAAGGGGTCCTGTCCCACGACACGCAAGAAGGGGGAGATGACACTGGCTGGCTGCTGAGCAAGGGGCTGGGACAGGCCTCTCCCTGCTGTCCAGGCTGGCGGCCCTCCCATGCCCAGAGGACCACCGCCCATGGGGAAGAGGCCAGGCACACGTCCTGAGACAACGCTGCCCTCTTCTGGCCAGAGCTGGGAGGTCCAGCTTGTCACCAACCAGCCACATCCTGCCTGCAGTTGGGCAATCCAGGCCTGGGCATCCTTAGACCGGTGTTCTAGAAGGTTCTGAGAGGGGCCACAGGGCACCCTACCCTGGGAAACACCCTCCATGCCACTTGATCTGATGCGGGGGAGAGGGAGGCGGCGGCAGGTGAGGAGGGGTATCCCAGTTGTTTTCCCAATCGGAGCCCACTGGAGGCACACCCTGGACCCTCCCAGCCCTGCCACAGGGGTGAGCCTGCCCTGCGTGCCCAGGAGAGGCAAGGAGCGCTACAAGGCTGGCCTCAGATCCTGGAGTCCAGCGCAAGAATGGGCCCGACTCCAGGGGCCCAGCTTCCCAGGGGATTTAAACCTGGATGACGGTGCTCCCCGCTGGCCCCCACTGCCTCCACCCCTCGTGTGGACTCTGTTCCAAAGCCCAGGCTGGTCATGGGAGGGGAGGGCTCTCTGGGAGGACGACCAGGGCGGGGTCCCAGCCACATCTGGGCTCACACCCACGTGGTGGGGGCTGGTTTGCTGGGAGGGGTCTTGTGGGGCTCCCACCTTGGACGGGCACCCAACAACTTCAGAAATCACCCGTTGGGTGAGCACGCGAAGAGCACTAATTAGCAAGGGCACCACACTTTTGCAACCCTGTTTTAGAAGGTCTGCCTGCTTGCCTTAAAAATGAAAACAAAAAGCAACGAACGGCTTCTCTAGGGCACTGACCTGGTGATGCGGTTCACGGGAACCCCAAGGGACACAGTGGGAAAGGGCTCTGAGGGCCAACAGCAAAGCCCCCGGGGCCCCACCGGAGACCTGGGGGCTCTGAACCAGCCGATGGGAGGGGCCCAGGGATCTGAAGCCACACCAAAGTCTGGTTCTTCACCCTGGGACCCACGAAGGGCAAGCGGGGCAGCATCTAGCCTGAGAAACCGGAAGGGGCCGGAGGAGCAGGCGTGGTGTGAGGAGTGGTCCTCGAAAGGCTGTTCTCAGCTCCCAGGGGACATGTCTGATGTGGAGGAAAAACCAGCCATCTAACTGACGGGCCCCAGTGACAGGGCAATGACCGAGGCTGAGAGTGGCCACAGCCCAGCTCCTGGAAACTCCTGGTATTGAAGGACAGAGGCATGGAGGTGGGCCTGGCCAGTCTCACACTCCACCTGGCACACACCTAGACGACAGTTTTGGGGCTGAAAACACAGAACAGGCAGGCCACATGACTCGAGAGTCCTCTGTGAATAAACTAGGCCTGGCTGTCGTTCTGCTGGTGGCTCCCACCTCTAGTCTGTCATAGAACCAGCTGCCGGAAGGTGAGCCTCAGGCCCTGGAGCACAGGTCAGTGAGGTCCTGCCTGCAGGCTCTGGGGATGGCCACCACACTGCAGCTCTCCCCCACCGAGGGCCATGCTATGCCAGGCTCCATGCTCTAGCACGTGGTCCTCACTATCTCTGAATCCTCCCCAAGTGAGGGGCTGTACTACCCCCGGTGACTGACACAGAGAGGGAGGCTCAGAAGTGGGCACTCAGTTGGGGCGGGGGGCAGGGACTTGAACTGGGGACTCTGCACTCATCACACAGCCCCACTCTTCTGAGGCTCCCCAGTGTCGGGGCACGTCTGGGACCGCGGGGAGAAGGATGGAAAGGACGCCCACTCCCCACCGTCTCCAGTACTGACTGCCCTGGACCAGCTCTGGCCCCCAGACAGCCCCATCACTACACGTGAAAATACCTCTGGGGAAATTTCAGCCGGCATCAAGGGACGGACTCAGAGTGCATCACGCCAAGGGGGCCTGGGAACCACTGCTCTGGGACATACTCAGCTTCAGGAAAAACTCTGCACTGTGCTCCTATTTTGGTTTCATACCTTATAATAAAGTATCGTGGCTTTTATGTTGGGATAACAGAGTGATTTATTATTTACCAAACCCAGTGGGCGCTTGGCAGATCAACTTCAATAAAACAATGGATTATAAACGCCGCCAGCAACCCGGCAGTAGCACTAATCAACAAAACGTGTTGCTCTAAATACTGCATAATAAATTGACTATAACAAACTCACAATGATTCTACTGGCGACATCTCAAAGTTAGCACTGGAAAAACAAAACCACCCATTTGGGCTTGGTATTAACATCCGTGGGACTCCCTGGATCACTGTCTCTAAAGCTGCACCTGGAGACACATGCGTCACATGCTGCCCAGGAGGCCGAGGCCACAGTAGCCAGGCATGCGGGGGCCTGAAGGACACTGTGCCCTGGTCAGTCACACCCACCCATAGGGGCCACACCAGGAACACAGAGGGTGAGGACCCTCTTTGGGGCAGATAAAGAGGGGAGTGGAGCAGCTGCCACTTCCTCCGGGGTGGGCCGAGCTCATGGAGGAGAACACTCATGGCCACATGGCCCTGGTGGCAGGGCCCTCTAACTGGCTAGAGCTGCCACTGGACAGCTGGGATCCGCTCGTGTGGCTGGGTCTGTGCCTCTGCCCGGGAACTGGGTTCCCACATCCTGTCCTCCCAGCCCATCCTGAAAGGGCCAGAGTTAAAGGGATTAGGAGGGGTTACAGGGGTCTAGAGTCCCTGAAGAGGCCAGTTGGACTCTCCTTGGGGCCACCAGCGGCTCAGCCATGGCCCAGAAGGCGGGCCCTCCCATCTCTTTCCTTAGTCTCCAGCTGAGCCAAGTCTGTGCCAGCCAACTTGGTGCCAGACCCCGCAGCTCTGCATCTGGACCTGGTACCCTTCTGGGTCTCAGGGACCTCACCTGCACACGGTGAGGGGGATGAGGCTCCCACCTCGTGGGGTCAGGGGGAGAAGATCTACGTAAACAGACTGCCCTGGTGCCGGGCACAGGGGAGCATTCCGTCAAGGCTGCTGCACGTTCCTGGCCCTCAGGCCAGGAAGGATGTTAGACACTTGGGAGGGTGCAGTAAGCGGCAGTGCTACTGGCCTGCCTCTATGGCCACTTTGGGCGTCCCCCTCTGAACATTCCCATCCCTGCCCAGGCCCCCGGAGATAGGGCACATCGCTCCAGCACTTGTGTCCCCACCGTGTCCCTTCTGCCACTCTGTGCAGTCCTGAGAGGCATGTGGTATCTCCACTCAGATGAGTAAACTGAGGCCCAGAGAGGGAACTAAGTGGCTTGGTTTGCTCCCAGAAGGCTGGGCTGTGCTCTCGCCAGCTACTAACCCTGGGTGAGGGGGGAGACTGCGGCCAGTCCCATGCCTGGTGTGCCCTGTGGCAGGGGACTCTGTGATTGCATGGGTTTCCAAAAACACTTGGCAGTGACAGCTCAGCACACAGCATCATCTCTTGATTCACATCCCGATGGCTGTGGGCTAGGGACCCCTGGGCACAGGCGCCCCTCACGTCCTGCTGCAGGGCTGGGTTACCGGGCAAGGCCAGGTCCTGGTATGGCAGGCATTACCGACACTCCAGGATGGGGCCTGAGCCCAGCGAGGCACATGGGCAGCCTGGAAAGAAGCTGACACTGCCCAGAAGCAGGTAGGGAGCCTTGCCCAGGTGCCCCAGCAACAGGAGGGAAAGGCATCAAGAACCAGGGGGACAGTGAGCATGCCACCCCCTCGCCCCTCGGCTGTGGGTTCATGACCACAGCAGATGTTTGGAGGCTAAGCCAGGGCGGCCCAGTGGGGTTCCGGGTGGCTCTCGGCAGCCCTGCGGGAGCCTGGACTGGCCCTGTCTGACGTCTGGGTAGTGGAGAGAACAGGCAAGCGGGGGGCCGGCCCAGGTCAGTGACACCCACAGTTCCCTCCCAAGGCCTGGAGCGGCAAGGCAGGGCCTATGCCCAGTGGGAGCCCTATGCACCAGGGCTCCAGGAGCAGGACCTGTGATTCTGCCAACAAAGGAGTCTGTTGGAGGGCTGGAGGCCATGGATCTTGACCACGTCTGCTTCGCCATGGCTCCCCAAGGAGCTGGGAGCCCGTGAAATGGTGCTCAGAAAGCCCTGCAAACAGCCTCGTGGCTGAAGCACTCCCTCAGCCCTCCTGAACCGATGGTCGCTTATGTCAAGGTGTCCTGTGGCTAAGGCCAGCGGCTCTCAGAGGCTGGGGTGCCGGCCCCTGCCCTGAGACAGAGGGCTGAGTGTGGTGGGTGCTGGGTGCAGAGGACAGCTGGGCAGGGGCTGGGGACAGCTGAGGCCCTCCTCAGAAAGCCTACCGTCCCACGGCCCCACAGGCAGCTGCCTCAAGCCCACAGCCCGGGGTCCCCGCCCCATCTCAGTGCTTCCACAGCCCGGGCGAGGCGGCACTGGGCAGGCCGGCGGCCGAGGCAGAGTTGTCTGGGCCAGAGCGGGCCGGGCTGCCCTGGGTCAGCCCTCCCAGAGTGGGCGGTCAGTCCTGCTTGAGGCCGAGTCCCCTGCCCCACGCTGCTCACTCCCAGCCTCACTCACCACATGTCTCCGTCCTGGATGGTCCGGTCGTTGGGGGCCCCAGCATGTCCATAGTGCAGCACAGCCGAGTTCTCCCCACTGCAAAGGTCAGGGGTCAACAGCTCACATCACCAGCAGTGCCCTCCCCACGGCAAGACCGCTGCCTGCCACCAAGGCCCAGGGGCAGCTGCACAGGCCTGCAGTGGAGGTGGGGCAGGCAGCCCGGTGGCCCTAGCACCTGCTCAGCTTACAGGGGCACTGCCCACTGCTTCTCCAGCTCAGGCTGCTCAAGCCGGTGCCCTCGCGGCCAGGGATACAGGCCTGATGTGGGCAGGACAGGTAAAGAACAGAAATAGGAAGCGGGGCAGTCAGGGGACGCCCTCCTTTTCTGGTGGCTAAACAGGGCGGGGAGGCCCCTGGGAAGGCCTGGGCGGTGTCAGGGGTGCCATGAAGGCCTGCGGGGCGGGAGACAGGCGCGAGCAGCTCCTCTGCTCGAGCGAGCTTCCCTAGTGAGCGCAGCCTTTAAGAAAAAAAAGGACTTTTAAGTCTGTCCAAAGGAAAAAAAAAACAAAAAACCCCACCTGGGTGTAATATTTATGGCCCCGTTCGGGAGTCTCAGGAATCATAAAAGTAGAAATAATGATTTTTCTCTCTATCCACCAGAGAAGAACATTTCCAAGGACTGAGATGTTCACATGTATTATTCATGTGCTAAGGACGTGCACATCAGCACTGATGCTGTCACCGTCCTGGCTGAGCAGAGGCCAGAGCCTCTGCCCCAAGGGGCACAGTGTGGGGACACGGGCTGGGGTGAGCCCAGGGGATGGGGGGCCAGGACGTGCTCCTCAAAAACACACATATAATGGCACACGCAGCCACAGAGACGGGCACAGAGCTGTGCAAACCCCAGAGACCACAGCAGTGCACACTTACAGCCACAAGCTGCACCGATATTCATGGATGCTCCCCGCACAGCCACAGCCACAGCACCACCCACACGCCCACACACGGACACACACCCACATACAGACACACAGCCATGACCTGCTGCACTGACACAGCTCCTTCCACTCCTGCTACACACAGACACTGTCACAGCCTGAGGTCACAGCCTGGTCCCGACTGGGTGTGTGCCTGAGTGGAAGGGGTGAGGAAGGCCAACAGTGGCTGGAGAAGCAGCCACCTGGAGACAGGAAGGGAGGCAGGGCCGTGGCGGGCTGGCTCCCTCCTTCGCCCAGCACAGCCTGGGGCAGGCTGCAGCGACCTCAGCTCCTGGAGCTTAGGAGGGAAGACGGACTTCCAGGCTCAGGGGGGCACTAGTGTGGGTGGGGAGAGAGCAGCTTCATCTAAGTTGGGGGACGGGGGGGGTCCCTCACCTTCCCCTAACCTTCTCCCACGATCATCCCCGCGTGGCCCAGGATGCTCACTTACCTGCCGCAGATGCAGGTGTAGGAGCTGTGGCGCATGCCGCCCCGGGAGTAGCAGTAGTGCTCGAAGAGACTGCAGGGGACGAAGACGCATCAGGGAGGGCTCACTGGAGCCCACACGCCCCCAGCCCCCGTGTAAAGCCTCAGCCCAGGCCTTGTCGGAGGCATCTGCAGGAAGGCCTGGGCAAACCAGCGTGGGTCTATGAGACTTGTAGCCTGGAGCCCAGGTCAGCCACAGGCCACAGAAGCACAGAGGTCAGTGTGGAGAGGGAGCAAGGCTGAAGAGCTCGCCACCTCCCATGCTGTGGTGCTGCCCAGGCTCCCAGGCCCATCTGGAGGACAGCCCTGGCCCTGTGGGAAGACCGGCTGGGGCAGGGACCACAGTTTCTGCAGGGCTGGAGGGAGTGTCTCCCTGTGACTCCCATGTCCAGTGGCCACAACATACCCCACTGGGAGAGGCTGGACACACAGCCAGGGAGGAACACAAGAGCTCTCCTGGCCCCTGCACTGGACACACCCGGGGTCCTGGGCCTGATCCCGGGGAGGAGCACAGGGAAAAGAGAGCAGGAGCCACTGGGCACTGGCCCGGAGGACGAGGACGAGGGGCAGGCCCTTGAGCAGTCAGAGCAGGTGGATCCCTGCCCTGCCCACCTGCCACCAGGGCGGGGGACCAAGCACAGGGCTGTGCCGCTGTCCCTGTCCTCAGAACACCAAGGCCGCTGTGGGCGTGCTAAGTGGTGATCGAGCCCGGGACATTCTAGGCCTGTTTTAGAGAACGTCCGTGGAGGAGTCGAATCTTCCAGGCACTGTAAACACAAATCACATATAATTGTTACGACTGGCTATGAAGTTGTCGTTACTCAGGAACGGTTCTGCCATATTCAGCTGGCTTCCAGACTTGCCTGACAAACCTCACAGGATAACTGGGCATCTGCGGGTGAACTACTTCCTCAACATAAAGCATTTCAGGACCTGCCAGGGATGGGAGAGCCTTGCATGCCCTTCCTCAGCTGACTGTATTCATGGCAGGAGCACTTGAAGCTGCCATCATTTTCCATCCCAGTCCCAGAGGCCATGGGGACGGCAGACCAAGGCACGGCGGGAGGGTGCCATGGCCCCCTGTGCCAAGCGCTGGCAGGCAGCCTCTGAGCATGGCTCTGCACACTTTTGCCCTCTGCCCAGACCCCAGGGCCTGACACCGGGACTCCGCATGGCGAGCCACGGGGAGGGGAAGATGCCCACGTGCCAAGGAGCCGAGTACTCCCTGAGCTTGGAAGACACAGCCTGGCCAGACAGAAGCTGGCCTCAGGGAGCAGCAGAGGGGATGTGGACGGTGGGCCTCTGCTGGGACAGGGCACAGGCAGACGGCGGCAGGCATACTGGGAATGGCCAGGTTCAGAAAGGACGGCAGAGGGACGGCCATACCATCTGTGTGAGCGGATGAACAAACGAGAACCTTCTACAGTAGCCTAGGAAGCAGCGTGGGTGGCGCCCCTTAGCCAGTCTTGGCACCAGGCCCTTCCCCATGTGTGGGTCTGCTCAGAAGAAAGCGCCTGCACTGTGCGCCCCGGCCTTGTTTAAGTAAAAGGCACAGCTTACAGCAGCACCAAACTAGGGAACGGCGGATCTTGCTGTCACCTGCAAACTGCGGCCCGGCCCTGGGTGGTCTGTGCCGGCCATGTGGACAACGCCCCATGCATGGGGGGGGGAAGGTTAGAAAGAGGAGGGGTGAAAACCCCTTGCTTAGAAGGCTCTGAAGTTCTTCCAGTGGGATTTCAGCACCTAATTTTGTTCTAAATTAACTTTTCTGATGTGACGTGAGGACAAACTGATGCTTTGGTGGCAGTAACAGGTGGATGCAAGGGGACCCTGGTTTTTTGCTCACACGCCTCCGGGGACCCGCCCTCTGGGACTTCGGGCCTGGGCTGTGGACACAGACACCCAAGTTCTGGGGCAAGTGCAGCAGCCCAGGGGGCCAGGGAAAGACCCAAGTCTGACATGTTCTGACTTTCAAGGGGTCGGGGATGAGGAGTCGGGGCACCGAACGGGTGCCACATGCTTGACGTGAGGCTCCGTGACAGCCTGGTGGTCAGAGCTCGCAAGCTCGGGCCGCAAGGGCGGACCGCAGCAGCAGAGCCACCTGGTTCCCACGGGACGGCTCACAGATATCTCACATGGTGGCAAAAGAAGCGCTTAATAAAGACTCCTCTAGACCTTTGCGAAAACAGGGCGCAGTGAGCCAGGCGGGGGGACAGCTGACTCTAACCCAGGGGCCTAGCGACTGACCAACACAGCGTGTGGCCAGACTCGGCCGTAAGCTACCCATCGGCCCCTCTGGAGCCACGACGAGATGACAGCAGAGGATGCAGCCAGAAACCTTCCCACCTCCACCACTCAGGGCAGAGCTCACACGACGGGAAGGAAAGTGAGGCCAGAAAGAAAAGGGAGCTGTCAGTCTCGGGGACCTGGAGGCCTCGGCTTTCACTGCCATGTGGGGACAGCAACGAGGCCTCAGGCACATGAGAAGTAGGGCACTTGAACTGAGGCCCCGCCCCCAAGCACAGCTGGGGCCTGGGCAGGGAAGCGCCCTCAGCAGAAGGGAACGCAGAGAAAACCCAGCAGCACCAAAGGAGGCAGTCGGGAAGCTTGCCTGGGCTCTGGGAAAAAATAAAGAACATTCCCTCAGAATTCACAGCACGGGTCTGTCCTCCACAGCGTTCAGGCTTGGCTGTGAACTACCTGGATGGTTCAGAAACCTCCAAGCCAGGAGACTAACAAAAAACCTGGTCCCTGACTGGTGACACCTGGAACACGGGCAGGAGCAGACAGAAACCAAACTGGGCGGCCACACCCTGAACCCAGGCCAGCCAGGATCTGTGCACACACACACATATAGGCACACATATAAGCACATATATGTACCCATATGTACATGTACACATACATAAACGCAACCCCACACACTGAAGATGAAGTCACAATCCAAAAAGAGACCACAAGAGTTATCAGACACAGCAAGCAGCAGGCTGAGGCCCCCAAGGACTTCTGATAACAGAATCATCAGATAGAGACATTGGTACCTAAAGTACAGTATGAAAACAGAACAGGCAGATTTTACAAAGAACCAAAACAAAACTTTCAGAAACAATGGTCTATCCATGAGAGGACAGCAGACAAGAAGACAGGCAGCAGGGTCAGTGGCCCCAGCGGCCACCTCTGCCTGATCTCTCAGTCAATCTGTGACTCCCACATGCTGCACAAGTGTCCTGCTGGGTCTCGCCCTGCTCCCTCCTTCTCGCCTGGGTGGAGGATGGGGTGGGCAGTGCCCTGACAAGGCATGTGGCCAGCCCCATCACCTCCCCGAGTACAGAGAGGCTTCCTGATGAGCAGTGGGAAGGGCAGGGGTCTGCCCGCATCCCTCCACCAGCCTCACAGACACCCTGCCGCCCCCAGTCCCTGACACTCTCCCCGCACAGCCATTCCTCTGACACCGTCACCTATACATTTCTCCCAGGCAGACACAGGAAGAGAATGCTCTGCATTCAGGCGTAACGAGAACCTTTAAGTAACCTGGGAGTCTGTGCTGTGAATAACGAGGTGGATGGAGTTACTGCAGCGACAGAGGGACAGGCTCATTTGTCAGAGGCTGGAGATGACTGACAGGGAGGGACAGCGGATCCCGATCTGCAAGATCCACATCTCCAGGGACAGCACTGCTGGTCCTCCCCCAAGGTCTGAAAATCCAGCCCACGGAGGCCTCCTGGGCACACGGCCCAGCTCTTGCCCTCTGAGGTTTATCGTCTGATGAGGAGATAGCCACAGCCCTACAGAAAACGCATTAGCTGTCCAAGATAATGCAGAAGGGCTGCCCTGGGCAGTGAGCGTCGCTGAGATAGCAGCACAAGTGTGAGCATGGCACATGGCGCCAGCCAGGGAGGTCAGTAGGGGCTGTGGGTGGCACTGGCCACATCATCCCCCTCCCAGGCTGGACCTCGATGCACGCTGGGGTCCCAGGAGGCCGAGCCAGGAACAGGAGTGTGGAAGGGAAGATGGGCAGGGGAGCGGAGGCCACTCGGCTGAGCAGGGGGTCCAGGAGAGTGGGCAGTTAGGACACGGGGTTGGGAAGGTGGGTAGGGACCAAGGCGCTCTCAGATAAACGCAGGCCCACAACACCGTTACTGCGGTTTCAGCAGGTGCCTCATGACTTCCCCACTCCCTCGGGCCTGTGGGCTCCCACGTGTCCCTTGTCCTGTAGTCCTTGCCCCTGACGCCAAAGCCAAATCCCAGCCCTGCCACCTCCCGGCTCTATGGCCTCATGTTCCTCATCCATGTGCCTCGGTCCCCTCATCTATAAAACGGGATGACACCTCCCACAGGGCTGTTGTGCCACATTAGTGATTTAATATGTACGAAATGCGTAGAACAATGCTTGACAGACAGTGAGCGCTACGGACTGGACACATTAGCCACCACCACCCTCACTGTTCAGAGGCCTCGAAGGGAGAGCACACAGCAGGCTGCAGGAAAGGAGGCTGGACTTGGAGACACAGCCTCTTGGCTACTCCTTTAAAACCAAACAGAAGCGTGGCATAGACCCATGGCCCAGACACCTGCGCCCACACACTCCAGTGCAGCAGGTTCTCTGAGCGTCCTCCAGCCCGACGCACAGGCCAACAGGCACGTAGCGTCTCCGGGACAGATGTGCACACACGGGCTTCCCTCAATATGGTCCCCACCAGTTGCCTCTGCCCCACTCACGCGTGGATCCAGAAGTCTTGCCTCCTCAGGAAGGGCCAGGGTCTCAGCAGCGTGTACAGAGAGGGACGGAGTGTAAGTGTCTTGTGCCGTTGAGCCCAGCGACTGTGTTCTGAGCAGCTGTCGCAGCACTGGGTCGCTTTCAATTCACACATGTTCTACTTAGTTAATTCCTACTTTATTTTCTGGGTGAAAATGACCAGAACTATGTAATCAGTGTGATACACCTTTGGAAGGTCTGTCTACTCACTAAAGGAAAATTCTTGATAGTAAGAAAAACGTGGTCCTGCAGAGAGGAGCCCTGAGTCGCCTCGAGGCCGAGCGGAGTGTTTTTCACTTTCCCGAAGTGCAGGCAGCAGCTGGGGAGACGTGGAGCCGGCAGGAGGAGGAGGACGTCCTTCACGTGGAACCGGAAGCGCAGACCAAGTTACTGTGAATTCCCAGGGGAAGGCAAGATGCTACTCCACTTGTTTCTTCTGGGGTGACCAGGGTGTCATCAGAACGCACCTGGCAGGAGAGCCCCCTCCACTGTAATCCCTCCCGTGAAGGGGCGGTTCCAGGATCCCGTCCAGGGTTCTGCCCAAGTTCCCGGGAGAGCCCCAGCTCCTGTAACGGAGCTCTCTGTGACCCTTCTGAGACAATGGCTGCAGTGACTATCTCCACCATCAGCAGCTTCTTTCTGCCTGGTGCTCCCTGAGCCTCCCCAGGCCCCTCTCCTGCTGCCCCTACCCAAGTCTGGACTTAGGGCAACAAGGTCTTCCCACTCAGGACCTCCCGCAGGCCCAGCCAATAGGAAACATCCACAGCTTTTAGCATTCGCATCAATCCTTGCAGGGAGGAATGGTTTTCCTCCTTTGCAGCTGAGGAAACTGCAGCTCAGAGCTAGCTGTGCTGTGGTCAGGGACCCTGTGGAATCTGCGTTGGAGGGTTTCTGACCCCGATGCCTGCAAAGCCTCAGGTCTGTTGGTGGTGGGGAGACTGGAACAGCCGCTGTCCCAACAGGGCAAGGCTTTGTGTTCTGTAAATAACGCTGGTGGATGACGCAGTGCCGTGCTTCCAGGGCCCCGACCTCACATCTGTGCTTGGGGCCCAAAATAAGCTGAGAACTGGTCTGCCGGGACAAATGGCCCCACCCAATCCCGGGCCAGAGCCTGCTGTCCCAGGACAGTGCCCAGGCGGGCTGGTAGGGAGCAGGAGCTGGTGCTCAGGACAGGCCCCCGGTAGGGAGGTCAGGAGGGAGACTCCACCACCTGAGACCAGGGCGGCGGCAGAGACGGCAGTGGGCACGGCAGGAAGGCAAGGGGCACCAGGGAAGCTGTTCACACACTCCCGAGGACGTTATCAAGGTACGAGGTAATTAGCATTTTAATTGGATAATTGGGAATTCTAAATTGCCTATCTTGTATTAAGCATAACTGAGGACATAACATAACATTCAATTAACAAATATTCCCCTTTATTCTTGCCATGCTTGATTAGGCTGAGTTTTGGAATTCCTCCATATCAGTTACTGATAAAGCACTCTATCCCTTTAGCTGTCCAAACCCTGGCTGCATCAGACTGCTAAGAAACTTAAGAAATACCCATGTACGATATATTCATACATGAGAGAGATCTTAGGACTTCTCTACACAGAAGAAAACAATAAAAATCATGCATAATCTTATCTCCCAGAGATAACTTCTATCAAATATTTTGTTGAATATCCTTCTAGGCATTTTTTATGCACAAAGACAGATTTTTAAAAACAATTAACTGCAAGCTGTTTCTTAAGTCATCTTTTGATTGAAGTTGGACATACATACATACAGAAAGAGAAAGAAATCCTAAGGACCCTGTACAGCAATCTGTCACAAGTGAGCACCCCTGGGCGCCCAGCACCCGTCAGTCCTCCTCTCGCAGTGGCCTGACTCCAACACTGCAGGTCAGTTTCCCCAGTTTTTGAACTTGATGTAAATGGCATCAAACAATAGGAGCTCTTTGTGTCCGGCTTCCTCCCCTGCTCCGTATTACGCCAGTGAGGCCCCCCTGGGGGGGGCAGGATGCCATCTGCTCACTCTCAGTGCTGGCTGTGTTCCACTGGTGGAGTGGACCCCGATGACCTTCCATGCTTCTGTTGGTGGACATTCTGGTTGTTTCCAGATGGTGGCATCACGAATAGTGCTGCTGTGGACGTTCTTGGACCGTCCTTTGGGGCACATGCGCACGCATCTCCGCTGGGCACACGGCCAGGAGTGGAAAAACTGTGTCCCAGGACTTTGTGTAGCTTCAGCTTTAGCAGAGAAAGCCAGTCTTTCCAGGTACTTGCATCAATTTATTCACTGGCTTATAACTTCTTCCATTTCATACCTGTGCACAGGGCCTGACTGAGCTGAAAAGGGTCTGCAAGGACAAATAAGGACAAATGGCCCCACCCAGTCCTGGACGAGGGCCAGGATGTCCCAGAGAAGGTTCCTGCTAAAGCAAGGACATTTTTCCCTGTCAAGAGATACATGTCTACACTATTTTTATTTTTAGTGCTATCACTGTGTCCAGGACCTGACAACTTCTCCCCTCCAACGCGGCTCGTCCCCGGTGCAGGGCACCATCTTCTCTCGCCTGGTTGATGGTGACAGTGGTGCAGCTGGCCCCCTGCTTCAGCCCTTGTTCCCCACACAGTGTGCTCCGCAGAGGGGTCCTTTCAAATTTAAGTAGGATCACAGGACTCCTCTGCTCAAACCCAAGCCCAGCTTCCCGTGAGCAGCCTGCCTCCCTCTCATCCCCCATGTCCTCTCATCTTCTCAGTCTGTCTCCTGCTACTCCTGGGACTGCCAGGCAAGCTGCCACCTCAGGGCCACCAGATGAGCCCGCTTCTCTCTGCCTGACTGTCTGTCCCAGAGGTCCACAGCTTGCTCTCTCTTCTTCAGGTCCCTCCTCCAATGTCTCCTTCACAGGGATGCCTGTCCCGAGCCCCCTGGATAAAGAGTACTCCCTTCCCGTCAGCCTTTACCACCATCGACATATTAGCCATCTACCCATCCATCCTCTCGTCTCCCATCACCATCAGGCCGGGATTTTCTCCGCTTCGCTCCCTGCAGACTGCCCAGAGCATAGAGTAGCACGGGCACACAGGAGGTTTTCAGCGCATTTCTCTTGAGTGACTGCATAGGTAAACTCGTTCCGTGGGCAGCACTATAATTCACTTAACCAGCTTCCTGCTGGTAGCTATCTAGGCTGCTTCCACCTCCGTGTTACGGTAGACACCCGTGGCCATACGCCTTTTCACTGTCTTTGGGCTAAATTCCTAGAATTATTGCATATGTGCACATTTTTGAGTCTCAGTGCATGTCTACCAAACAGACCCCAGAAAGCTCAGAAGGATTTTCAGGGTCCTGAGCAGTGCAGCATGGGGCCTGTGTGCCCACTGGACTGCGAATCTGGCAGCAAACCAAAGAAGTATTTTGTTGTCTCACTGATTAACTGGCAAGTTTGAACATGCTTATATGTTTATTTCTTCCCTTCTGAATAGCCTGTTTCTTTTTTAGAAAATGGAATGTTCATCTTTTTCTTATTGATCTTAAAGAGTTTATATATGAAGGACACTAGCCAGTGGTTTTAACCTTCAGCTACGGAGCAAGCAGCTGGCCCATTATGACCCTCTCTAGCACCTTCTTTGCTGGTTCTCCTAAAGAAGCACAGGACACCTGGGGCAGGACCTGCAGACAAGGCAGGACATGACTGGGGCCCGGGTGGTGACAACACACAGGAGGACAAAACCTGGAACCTGCAGCACATGGCTCAAGCGGAAAATTCCAGATCTGTGAATCCAGACCCCTGTGGGGCTGACACTTTTGAGCAAGTGGGAAGGGCCAGCTTTGGAAGACCCTGGAAGAGCTGTGTAAACACAGGCAAAATCTGCCAACTGTTCTCTGGCTTAATCTGGGATCAACGTCTGCTCGCATCTGACCAAATCTCACTAGTCCTTGACAACGTCAGCAGTAACACCTTTCTCAGCCCCAAACTGAAAACTCCCTCTTTAGAAATGCACCAGGCTGCCCTAGGAATCATCTAGAGAGGCTCAAACTGCATGGGCAGGAAAGGGAGGAGGGAGACAATTCCTGTTCAACGCGACCCAGAGCTACCTTCCCTTGCGGGAGATGCTGGGGAGAGAAGCCGGTCTGCAGGACAACTTTCTTTGAGCTAGTATTTCCCAAAGCATGACAAGAGTCCAGGAGACGGCATCATGGGGGACACTGAGAAACATCTTTTATGTACTAGTTATTTATTTTAAAGTGTTACCTCCCATTTATGGCAAATTATACTGGGTTTCACTCATGACAGGAATATAAAGCTTTCTTTTAAAATACATTTAAAGTAAAGAAATCAAGAAACTATAAAGCAAATAACACTCCCAGTGGGACAGGCTTTGGCGGGCGTGAGCGTGGCTGGTGAACGACCGAGGCTGGGAGGGTCTGCTCTGAGGCTTCTCTGAGGAAAAGCCTGTTTGAGTTCTGGGCAGGGGCACACGGGGCTGGAAGCTCCCCGTCCCCAGATGGCGTCTGCCGGTCTCTGGAAAACAGCTGGTGGGATGACTCAAACAGAACCCAGGTTCTCGTCTGCGCCCTCACCTGCTCCTGTCCCCAGCTTGGCAGCCTGGGCCACCAAAGGGCCACAAAGGCCAAATGGGGCTCTCTGTCCTTAGCACTTGGGGAACAAAGCCACCTCCAGCAAACCTGGCTGCTGAGGGCCTTGGACAAGCAGCTGCCAAGCTCTGACCATGTCGCTCTGCTCGGCCACCCAGCGCAGGCGAGTAAGGGCTTCTCTTCCGCAGAGCCCCTGGCTGGAGCCTTGCTGGGCAACGTTCCCTTTCTTTTACTTAATAGCTCGTCCTGAGGTCGGGTCATAGAGGAGCCTGGTCGGGGCACGACTGTCTCTCTCAGGTGCCCGGCGGCCCCCGACCCTGCCCAGAGCATTCTTGGAGGCACCACCTGCCACCACTCTCCCAACTCCACAGACTCCCCTCCCACCCCCAGTGGAAGAAACAAAGCATGGAAGCGTCCAGCAAAAGGTGCGCTTCCTGAATACAACCCCTGCAGGGGACAAGGCCCGGAGCACCCCGGGCAGTCAGGACAGGCCCCCAGCCCCAAGTCACCCCCTCTAGAGAAAGAAAGGGCTTTGTTTTCGGAAGCCCTCCAGGGTATTCTGTTTTGTTTCTGCAGAGCCCAGCACTACTTTATTTCCAAACCTCAAACTCTTCTCAGCCTCACGATCCTCAAGTATTTCACAAATGTGTCGTTTCAGATATAACTTTCTGTGCAAAGCATCATTTTAGATCAATGCCTTTCTACAGGGGCCTCTCTCCCCAGCCAGGCCCAGCTCTGGGCAGCACTGTGGCCTTCCCCTTCTCAATCGGTGGGCCACGTGCAGTGGGGCCCAGCTCACTTTGCCTCGTCTCCTGAGCCTCGTGTCCCCAGTCTCCCTAGATGGCCCTCTGCTCGAGGCTCTGAAGGGAGGAAGGGAAGAGAAGCAGCAGGCACTGCCCCGGCCGGGCCCAGCGTATACACAAACCACTCCGGGTATTTTAGGCACAGGACTGAAAACAGGGAACCAGTACCCCTGGGGTCAGCGGACAGCAGGAGGCCGAGGCCACCTCGAGGCTGGAGGGACCCAGGGGAGCTATGTCACTGCAGCCCAGGACTCCCGGCCACGTGCAGTAAGCGAGAGCAATGATCCCTCACTAGGTGAGGACTACCCCAGGTACCTATGACACGACGATGCCTCCTCTTTGAGAAAGTTCTCCTGAGCGCCCAGGAGCCACAAAGCCCAGGTCAAACCCAAACCGGCTGTGGAGAGAGGCCCAGACACGGTCCGGCAGGGCCAAGCCGGGGCAGGCCCTTGGTGGAAACAGCTCTTTGCACCGGCGTGTGGCTGTTTCATGGCAGCATATCAGCTGTTTAGGGAGCTGCCGAAGACCCCTCTTCTAATGAGCCTTCCCATCGCCACACATGACTCCAAATATTATTTAGTCACATGTGGCTGAAGGAACAATGGGAGTGCTATTTATCACTTTGAAAGTCTTTATCCACTTAAGATGATAAATGGGGGTTGCACTCACGCTGCCCCTATAGAAAGATCAGCCCTGAAAAGGGGAGGTGCTGCTGGTGGGGATGCTTTCCAAGGGGGCAGGGGCTTGGCCTGTAGCCCATCTCCATGTGTGCTCACACCTGTGCTCCCACGGGCACTCAGCAGAGGACCTCAGCCATGGTTCAGCACGGCGAGGACACACTCAGGGAGCGATGCCAGCTTCCAGGGCTTCAGCATCCGGGAGGTGGGACAGCTACAGGTGCTCCCCATCTGTCCCAAACCTGCTGCGGGATGTCCACTCTGGGGCCACAGAGGATGAGAAAGGCAATTTAAGAACTAACTCATGGGCTCTGAGCCTTTCTCCTACTGACAGCCCAGAGATGCAGGGCAGGTTCCTAAAAATACTCCTGCAATACCCAGGAATTAAAATTTTTGGTAACTTAACCCTATTTATCAATAGCTAATTTATGAGGTCTAAGTCCTATGATGACAAAGGGATTACGCTGTTTTTGAACTAATCCATTTTTCATTAAAATGCTACCCTCTCTTGGTTTCTGTAAAGATTCAAAAGAAAGCCTTAACAGATGTCTTGTTTTTAAATACACATTATATAAAGCCAATAATTATAAGAATTCATGCTTTTAATTATATTTTAATTATTCTTTGCTTATTGATGCAAAGTTACATATTCTTTCTTTATGGTACTAACACTGCTAACCAAAGCCAGCAGACAACTACCAAGAATTCTTTGGGGTGTGAAGTCCCATTTCAGAGAGCTTCAGAGCCACGAAAGGGCGTGCAGGACCTCCGCCCTCATCCTGGCAGACCGATCTAGTCACGGCGCACCGTGTGGTTCGGAAGCCCTCTCCTGGCTCCCGGCCTGTGAGGGTCATGCTCCAAGGTGGGAGCGCTGGTTATTTGAGGAGGGTCAGGGTCTCCCTTCTCCTGTCCAGTCTTGAGGCAGAGAAGGCCTTTGATTTCTCCATTCCGCCGCCCCCCCAACCCGCACACACTGCCGAGTATCTCATCAGAGTGACCGTGTAAGGAACCAAATCACCCACTCAAATTTAGAAGGCTCACAAAACGCAATGACAGCTTGGAGGATGTGGAGGAGGGTGCACCATGAAGGTGTGCTTCCCATCTGCCACACTGGCCACTGCAGGGACCCTGGGCATCCACATATTGCCCAGCACACCCTAAGCTGTCCATTCCAGGCTCCGCCCCCAACACCATCCCAAGCCCACGCACTGCCAGCACCCCGTCAGGTCCCCTCTTTCCAGGATTACTGCAGACCCTCCTCATTGCTCCCCCCAGTCCACCTGGCTGCCCTGTTAGCCTTTAACCAGGTCCCCTCCTGGCCCACCTGCCCACCCAGGAGGCAGTGGCCGGAGGGGGTTCTGGGCGGCCTCTCCCCACCCTCACCATCGAAAGCCCTTCACGGGGGAAACCCCTCCTCCTCTGACACATACCCCATCATGGCTTTTAGTTCTGCACACGGCTATTCCAGCACCTGCCCTCTGTCCCTACCACTCTCAAAGGGAACTCCCAGAGGCAGGCCGAAGTCACCCTGTAGCAAGGCTGGACACACTGATGTGCACACAGTAGACCCTTAGTACATCCGAGGAAAGGGTAACGATGGCAAGGATGGTCAGCCTGAACGGGTCTAATGATCATGACAGAACACGCACACATGCACAAGCACACGCACACAGCCTTAACCCCACCCCTCCAGGAGGAGCCCTGGGTGGAGAGCTGGCCCGTGCTCGCCACTCCACATCTTCTTTCTGGGCACAGTTCTCAGTCTCCCTGCAGTTAGGCTGGAACCACGTGACTGACTCTCACCAACAGGAGCACGAGTGGAAGTGACGAGTGCTGCTTCCGGGCAAGGCTTTTAAGAGCAGATGTCAGTCCTCTGTGCTTTCTCTCCCCTCTCAAGGCGGGCAGAGTTGGCCAATGGAAGCAGCCTCAACACTGCTGGAGGAGAGCTATGGGGCCCGGCCTGACTGCAACATGAGCCAGAAATAAACTTGCACTGTGCTGAATACTGAGCCATGGCTTTTTGCTGTCACTGCAGCAAGGGCTATTCTATGCTGATAAAACACACAGGAATGTGGAATACGGTAAAGGTGGAATTTTAAGTCAGTGGTGTAAAGACATTATTCCAAAGACAGTGGTTTGACCAGCCATTTCATGGGGGCAAAATAGCCAGAATTCTTGCTTATTCATCACTCTTAAATGGATTTTAGATAAAGCGTTAAACATAAAAAATAAAACCACATAGATAAATGGATATGTTATCCTAACCATACCAGTGTTGAAATATTTCAGAATTGTACAGAAAATACTTTTTAAACAAAAAATCATAAAGACAGAAGAAAACACATGCAAACAGTTGAATTGCACTGAGATAGTAGAAAACGCCTATGTAATTATATGCAAAAGTGATACACTATACAGGAAAGGATCAATTTGACCATGTCTAAAATTTCTGTATATCAAATTGGGAATAATACTTTGACAAACAGAGCAGTAACATGAAGAGCCGTATTATAACGTGCCCTTGTAGATCAGTAAGTCAATCACAAACGTCTCAATAGCACACTGTGCCAAAGAAAGAAAAGCTATCAAGACAAACGCCCAAGAAACACCCATGAGAGAAGTCTCACCTTGCCAGTCATCCAAGAAGTGCAAATCAAGGTGGGGTGTTACTTTTCCCTTATCAGGATGGTAAAGATGAATATTAATAAAAACAACACAATTAGCTTTGAGGCCCTAGTGGGCACACAGGCACTCATGGGGGTATGTGTGTGTGTGTGTGTCCAGCTCAGTGGCTGAGAGCAGTTTCTAGAGAGAGGCCACCTAGCTCCTTCAGGACCCATCTGTCCGCTGTGGGATCTTGGGCCAACTCTTTACAGCCTCCTGGCTCTGAGTCCTATAAAGTGAGGAGGTTGCTGCTCCCCACCTCATGGGATTAAGTGAGAAAATCCCCCGGAAGCACATGGTCCCCAGATATTACCGCCATCCCCAGCTGTGAGAGAACAACTCCTAGTGGGCAGTTGGTTCTGTGCTTCAAAATTTCCCCTAGCAATTCCATTTGCAGGAACTGACCCCAAGGAGATTGATCAGTTAAACACCAAGAGGTGATTAGATAAGGCTGAGCATCACAGTACTGTTCGTGCTGGAAAGTCAGACTCCAGCCGGCTGTCCCCGGAGGAGTGGTTCAGTGGCTACCGCGGCGCCCCACAGGCGCAGTGTGCCCTGGTTCACTGAAGGAAGAGATTTCCACTTCACACAGAAGGAGGAACGAACTCCGCCTGGTGTGATCCCAGCAGATCAAAGTTTGTCTGTCTGCGCCCCTGGAGAGCTCCAGAGCGCGTCTGCTCAAGCAACAGGAGTGAGTGAACCTCTGCATCACAGGTTTTATGTCTTGTTTTATGCTCTGTACTGACTGAGTTTCCTACCGGCATGTGTAATATTTTTTTTTATTAGAGAAAGCTGTTTTCATTTTGAAAATATTTTTCGGAAGAAATGAAGTCTACCTGTTAAAGACCAGCTCTCCTGGCCTCACTCTTGCCCCATAGGGCCTCTGTCCGTGTGCCCGGCCGGTGGACACAACCCACAGCCATGATCCAGGACGACTCTGAGAAGCTGCCACAAGGGGTCGCAAGTGCACACTGCCTGCCACTCACAGGGACACCTTGAGAAAGCTTCAGCCTGGCTTGAGGGACCACAATTCAGAACAAACTCTGCAGGTAAGACTGTGCAGGGTGTGAAGAACCCAAGCCACAGGAAAGTCTGCTCATCAATGCCTCCAAAGCCCACTTATCTTTCTTCTCTGGAATCGGGTTCTGCCCGAGGAGGTCTCCCTCCTGCAGTGGGAGTGGGGGACGTCAGAGACCGGCTGCAACACAGCCCCGCCTGCTTCCTCTGGCTGCCCACACCACGCATGGCCCTCAGTGGACCACCCACCCCCTAGGGAGACACAGACGACTTGGGCTCCTGCTGCAGTGGAGGGGGCCAAAGACAGGACGGGGCAGAGTGTGCAGCTCTGAAGCACTGCGTCTGTCTCTGGTGCTGTCGCTGGGAAGACCCTAGCTCTCCGTCCCCCTGGGAACAGCAGGAAGCGTCCCTGCCTGTGGACTGTGCTGTTCCCTGGAAGCGAGCCTGCCACTCCCAACAGATTTGACAAGTATGGGGCAAATCACCCAGAATGCAAAACACCTGGCATTCCCCAAATGCCTGTAGGCAGAAAACCCGGATTCAGCAAACGGCTCGGATCTGAACGGATTTCCATTCGTGGCTTCTAAATCCCCAGTGAAACACACTGCTGCACGGCAAAGGTGGGAAGCTGGGGCTCCCTGCAGGTGCAGCCTGGAGACGGCGGCCCTCATGCTGCCCGAGTCACACACACACCTCTTCCACGGGCACCTCGGCCCCCTGAGCTGTGCCGGCCTGCAGCTGTGGCTGGGCACGTGGTGACAGGCCCACTCTCTCTGCCTGCAACAGGGTGTTCGGGGCAAACACACCTTAAGGGAACTGTTTCTACCCACCAGTTCTGGGTCAGGCGGGTCCCAGGAGCTCCACAAACACTTGTGTGTGGCCCCCAACCCATTCCAACGCATGTCAATCGGGAGATCCTTCCCAGCCTTCCTTGCCTCGGCCACAGAACAAACTCGACGATGCATCAAACTGTCTGCCTCCCCAGAAACTTCAGTAACTACGGAAGAGGTTTCTTCAAGAAATTTCTGTAGTCTGGCTGTGAGTTCTCGCCTCCTTCAGCATGAGCGCGTGTTTATCCTTCAACTACAGAGCCGGAGCCCGCCCTCCCCGCTAAGGGGGCGTTCCCACTCCTCACACACAGGGCACACCAAGGCCCCTGAGACTGTCTGAGAATAATGAGGCCCACTTTGTACCTCCAGGGGACTTAACTAATTTATAAGGCAATTTTAATAATAACTATATATTAATTTTACATTCCCTTTTTACCTATTTCATTGGCTACAAACTGTTAGGAATTAGGTAATATATTACAATAGGCTTCTGGGGACTTTTTATTAACTAATGCCCCATATTTAAAAACCTTCCTGTCAAATGAGAAACATTAAGAAATGCTGTCCCTTTTATAATTGCTTCTAATCGACTCAATGTTCAGGTCCTGGCTTTAACAGACAGCCCGGGCAGTACTTCCCTAAATTGCATTTAACTTTCATTTTCTTTCTCTGACCAGCCAAGAGAATGACTCTGAAAGTGCACACGGTCAGTTAGCGCGTCAGCCTGCAGCTCCTGAGATGCCTGCAAATCTGGAAGGTACAAGGACCACTCAAGACAAGGAACAGGCAGCAGCCTCTGTCCAGACTGTGATGGCGGCAGCCCTGCTTTACAGGCTTGGTTTGTTTGCTTGGTTCTTGGTAAACTTATCTATTGAAACGTACATACAGTGAAGTGCACACATCTTAGGTGTCGAGACTGATGAAATCTCACACGCGTACCTCCTAGATCAAGAGACACAGCATTTCTAGTCCCCTCGTGGGAGCCATCGCCGCCCCCTTCCCTGCGCTCTGCTCCTCCATCCCAAAATTTTGCTCTTGGGGAACTTCACATAGCAGAACGACAGGGGATGTGTCCTCTTGAGTCTGGCTTCTTTGGCTCAACACGGCCCCCGTGAGAGCCGTCCGCCCATGTTCTCCGTGCAGCAATGACCTGCTGGTTCTCCCTCCTTGACGGTACCCATCGTGTGAACACACCACAGTTCATCCATCTCCACAGGGGGGCTTTGAGTTCCCCAGTTTAGAGTACCCCCAGTCCACGCCCAGTCCACATACAGCACGTTCTCGTATGTGTCTCTGGTGAATCCGCTGGATGACGAGTGGAATTAATGCTCAGCTTTGGCGGATGCTGCCAGGCGTCTTCAAGTGACTGTTCCAGCATCTCTGTTTTCTATGTTTGCTATTTTTTCCCTGGCAGGCAAGAAACTTTCAAGCTCATCCCTTTAAGAAGTGAGGCCTGAACCCGAGCCCCTCACCTGGCCTCGGAGCCGCCTGGCCCTCCTGTCTCCCTGGGTCACTGCGGTCAAAGCAGGCAGAAACGGCTTCTCCTAAAGTCAGACCTCTCCCGTGGGACGAGAGCCCATCAGGCCTTCCCTGGGCCCCAGGGCAGGAACACGCGTTTCTGAGAAACAGAGAGCTGCACTGGGCTCTGACGCCCCTCAGAGGTAACTGTCCTTCCAACAAGTAGAGCCCTCTGTAGAAATGGACACCTGATCAGGGAAAGGATGAGCGAGGGGAGTGAAGAACAGACTCCTTCAACCAGGGGAGAAAGCTGCCAGCTGGGGGCGTCCACAAGTGGCTGGGGAGGGTCACGCCCTTTGAGCGGTTGCTGGGCCTCAGGAAGAGGATCAGGAAGGAGCCAGGCGGAGGCGAGGAGGTCCAGTGAGCGACTCTTGAGGTGTAGCCCCCTCTGGCCTCCTCAGACCTGCTCTCCCTGCTCCAGAGAAGGCCTGAGACGAGGCAGTCCGGGCCACACAAACATGGGACAGTTAAGACATCTGAGGACAGCCTGAGGACGAGGAGCCGAGACAGACCGCAGCTTCCACAGGGAAGGAGCCCCAGGGCACAGGCCCGCCACAGCACAAGGGGCAGGGAAGACCAGAGTGCCGGCCACAGCAGATGCTGACGGACAAGGTGGGACAAAGGAGGCAGCAGAGAGCCTCTGGCACTGGGGGGCGGCCAAGTGCGGGCGGTGGAGGTGACAGCTCCCCCGTCACCCGGCTCTTCCAGACAGAGGAGAGAAAAGGCTCAGCCTCCTGAGGCTGCGGGAAACCACCAAGCCGGGGATCCTTTGTTTTCATTTCCAAATTCAAAGGGCCCTCGGCTGAGCCAGCCTCTGATCCCGGCTCAAAGCCACAGGGGAGCCCTAGCGAGCCAACACAGAGGAGCCTCAGCTGTGACAGCCTGGGGGGGGGCGTGGAAAATTGAGGCCCCAGAAGCCAGTTTTAGAAGTTTATGAATAATAAATGCAATTAATGTGATGGAAAACAGAATCTGGAAGCCAAGCTGAGGCCCCAGGGTGGGTGACTCACCAGGTCACCTCGCCTCCCTTGTCACTTCCAGCTGCCAAGGCCCCTCAGAACAGACAGGTGGTCAGGATGTGGGGACATCACCCAGCCACAGCCCAGAAGAAAGAACCATCGGGGCCCAGGCCTGGCCGGGGGACAAAGGGCCCCCAGAGTCCCCCTTGTTCAGTCCCGGGCAGGGCTCACCCTGGTGGTAGGGTTCCCAGCTCCCGAGTATGCTTGTCTGGCCTCAGTTCCCTCCCCTGTGAAATGGGAATGACGATCATACCTGGACTGGATGCTGTCACATCCTACGACCTAATCCGATGACCCTCCACTCTCACTCCCAGCAGCATCCTGGGGGTCACAATCTCTAAGGGCTGGGGCCGGCCCAGTCGCGCAGCGGTTAAGTGCGCACGTTCCACTTCGGCGGCCCAGGGTTCGCCGGTTATGATCCCAGGTGCAGACATGGCACCGCTTGGCAAGCCATGCTGTGGTAGGCGTCCCACATATAAAGTGGAGGAAAATGGCCACAGATGTTAGCTCAGGGCCAGTCTTCCTCAGCAAAAAGAGGAGGATTGGCAGCAGATGTTAGGTCAGGGCTAATCTTCCTCAAAAAAAAAATCTCTAAGGGCTACAGGCAGAGGGCCACCCTGGCCCCTCACACCTTGCTCCCACGGTGTCCCCCTCCTACACTAGCCCCACTGAGGGGTTCGTCCAAGTCTGAGGCCAGTTTGCACACTGGTGTCCCCTGCAGGCTCTGGGCAGGTCCTCTGCCTGGTGCCTGGCAATGAACACAGTGGTCCCTCAGTATCTGTGGGGGATTGGTTCCAGGAACACCCTCACATACCAAAATCCACAGACGCTCAAGTGCCTTACATAAAATGGCGCAGCAGAATGAATACAGTGGCCCTCGGTGTCCACGGGTTTCGCATCCCTGGGCTCCCTCAATCACCCGGGAGGAGGGTGGAGCAGGTGTGGAGGAAGAGGCTAACTCCAGGAAGCGGTGGGGAGGAAGAAAGGCGGGTGGGAGCTGGGGGAGGAGAGGAAAGCCTGAGGATAAAGGGGCCCAGAACTCCCTCTGACTCCTCGGCCCCCAGCCTGGTTGCAGGTGCTGCTTCTGGCCTAGGGTAGCAGGCGTGGGGAGGGGCTCAGGTGGGCAGCCTTCCCAGGTGGGTCCCTGGCACCTGCCCTAAGGTTAGTGTGAGCCTTCTTCACTGTCTTCCGCTGGCCCAGGACAGGGCGCTCCTGCCTGACCACGTCGGGCACAGCCGAGGGCTCCAGTCCTCCCAAGGCTGAGGGGACGCCTGCCCCACAGTGGGCCAGGAGCCAAGTGCACACCAGGGAGGATCGGGGGCTGCTACAGAGTAAGTCACCTGAGAGACCCTCTCCACTCTTTCTGTAGGGGCCACAAGGGCCCATCAGCAAAGATGGCTGAGGTATTGCCAGGAAGGTCCTCTCACTTTACAAATTGCACTTTTATGAGAAAATCGATGATGCTGCCTCCTCGATCTTCCGCACTTGTCTAAAGTAATTAGTCTGCAGGGCAACAGGCCAGAACTACGCCAGTATTCCTGGGAGCACCCAGGGAGATCCAGGAAGGGAAGCTCTTGGGAGGGATCCATCGCACCCAGCTTCCCTAGGGCTCATTCATCAAGTCCATCGGCAGCCCCACTGCACACCTACTACATGCCCATCGTGAAGTGTTATGATCACAGGACGAGCAAGGCAGACTCAGGCCCTCAGGCCGTGGAGACGAGCGTTACCTGATTAACTGTGACAGTGTGAAGTCGGACAAGGCAGACACCATGGCTGGGAGAGCACAGACAAAGGGATGGGACTCATGGAAGACTTCCTGGAAGAGGGGGTCTGCAGCGGAGGGCAGAGCAAGTGGACATACAGAGGCGGGGAGAAGCAGGGCATGTGATGGAGCAGCAGCAAGGCTGAGGCGGCGGCCAGAGCTCAGGGAGCAGGAGGGAAAGCGAAGCGGGCTGGGGCTCTCCAAGGACGTGGCCGGGAGGCTGGAGAAGGGATCCCGCGCGACTCTGACTCTCAGAACGGCTGTGTCGCCGGTTCCCGGCATAGTCACTCCGAACATTAACTTCTCCGAACAGTCTCCTTTCTTTCTTTCAAGATTCTTTTAAACGACAGCTCGTTTAACTACAACATCAATTGGCCAGCAATTCCACGAACAAATGGTTCTTTGCTTGTCTCTGAGTTCAGCCACCTTTATTTGTCCCCAAGTATTTGGCAGGAACCAGTTACATCAATAAAGGAACGTCAATTTTTAACAGCCACATGAGATGCAAAAGCTTCAGACGGATTTTTCGTCGGCATACAGGGCGCCCGAGGAGCTGTTATTAACAGCCATTAGAGACACATGGGCAGGCCCCTGAGACAGGGTGCCAGATCGAGACGGGATTAAGGAGATGCTGCAGACACCAGACCTCCAAGCACTGTAAATGTCGCTGAAATTCCAGACTGTGCTTGAACTCTCTGTTGTCACAGTTGCTCAGGTCACAGTGTGTCTGATGTTTTATAGCAAAATGACAAATAACTTTCTCAACTGCTAAGTGCATAGAGCCCATCGGAATAAATCCAACCCAACTGGCCGCGACAGGGAAGCCGGCGGCGACAGGAGGGCGGGAACCTGAAGGGGGCGGTGGCAGCAGAAGCGACTCGGACAGTGGTTTCCAGACGTGCGCGGCCCTGCAGAGGGGCCTGTTTTCTTGGTGGCCCTCACCACTTCCTGTAGAGTAACCTCACTGCTGGACGGCATGGGGTTCCAAACTCTCGATGACACATGGGGTCTGAAACCCAGTCTCCCCAGCAACCACCACATCACAGCAGATCTGATGAAAGGGGCAGAAGGAAAGCACGCAGGAAGAAGAATGCAGCAAAGGGCCTCATCAGGAAATAGGAGAGAAGAGCATTAAAGCCACGGGTGGTCATCCTGCACGGCTGGAAATAACCCTCCACGGCCTACCAGCTGGCCCACTGCCCAGGCACAAGCCCCAAGGATGTCACGAACCAACAAGACTTCAGAGAGTGTCTGGGAACCAGGGAGGGATCTCAGAGGGTGGCCCCCGGGGTGCTGGGTTTTGGGCACAGACACTTCGCTGGGCACAGAGTGAACAGAGCCATCTGCTCCCTGGGCCTGGAGAACTATCCTGGAGCAGGGACGCTCCATGCCAACTCTCCCAGGGCCCAGGCTGTGCCCATGCAGCAGGAGAAACAATGCCCGTCTTACGATCCTGCCCCAGCTCGGAGCCGCAACCAACACAGCTGGGCTGCTCCCTCTCTGGGGCCAGACTGGCCTGACTTTGTGGTTGCCAGAAACTGAGACCACAGAGCATCAAGAGAAGAGGAAGTTCCAAGGGCTCCTCTGGCCCTTCAGCCGCAGGATGTGCAAGGCCAAGACCTTTGCCTGAGGTATGGCCCCAGGAGAGGATTTCCAAGGTGTGGTGCTGCAACCCAGTCCTGGCCAGGGCCACTGTGCCCTAGCCTTGCCTGACGGTGAGCTCTTCCACTGTCCAGCCAGGCAGGTCAGAACTGGACTGGCCCCTGGGTGACGGAGGTGGGGCGCAGGGTCCTGCCTGCACCAACAGCCCTGCCCCGGCAGGGCAGCCATCCCGGAGGAAGATGTTCTCCCAGGCTGGCTGCTCTCCTTGGAGCAGAACTGTGGAGCCTCAACTAATGGCAACATGGGGACCAAGGGGTGGTCACTCCCCATTCTTTTACAGGAAGGTAGGAAACAAGAAGAAATCCTCCTTTCTAGCAAAGATGGACCTGTGCTCCAGAACAGGCCAGCAGCACAGCCCTCCCTGGCAATGCAGAAGTGGCTGCTCTTGGAGGCGACCTGGAGGAGAGCTTTGAGGGGCTGCTCAGACTGGTCACGGCCCGAGGAGGGAAAAGCACTGACATGGCTGGGGCTCCCATAACCTGGCATGTCTCCCATGCACCCCCAGCCCCCAGAGTGCACTGGCAGCACCTGGGTCCTGCGCCTCCTGGCCCCCATCTCCGCTGGGTTGAGCACCAAGGGGTCCCAGCTGTTGGTGGCCACAACTTCCGCCAGGAGTGCGGACCAGCACCAGACCCTGCAAATCTTCTCCTGGAGGGGCCAAGCCTCAGGCAAAGGGGGGTCCGCACAAAGGCTTTCTCCCCCTGTGCACAAGGGCAGTGGGGGCTACAGGTGGGCTGGCCCCATGTGGGCTGCCTGGACTGCCCAGCAAGAGACCCTGAGCAGCTGGGTCGATGAGGTGGCCCAGCAAGGCCCCCGGGGCCCAGGCCACTGGTTTCAGCCTCCTGGGGGCTCTCTGCAAAGAAGACTCCCAAGGTGAGAGGGATCTAGCCAAGAGAGGACCACTGCAGCTGGTTCCTTAGGTGTCCACATGTCATGCAGCCCAGGACCATCCTCACGAGGGGTGGCTGGTGCCCCCGACTGTCAGCCCGCCTCATGACGCAATCAGATCACAACCTCTCAGGTGCTGCCACCCTCCTTGGGCCTGGATTAATGCCTTTCAGAAACTTCCCAGAGCAAATGCCAAACTTTACAAGAAATGTTCTTAATGATTTTATGCTAGCTTTTCCCCCAGCATAGCAACAGTCCATTTATAAAAATTCTAAATGAAAACTATAAGACATTATTGAAAGAAATCGATAACGAAATGGAAAGATATTCCACACACATGGATTGGAAGAATGAATATAGTTAAAATGTCCATACTATCTAAAGCAATCTACAAGATTCAATGTAAGCCCTATCAGAATCCCAACAACATTCTTCACAGACATAGAACAAAGAATCCTAAAATTTACATGGGACGACAAAAGACCCCGAATAGCTAAAGCAATCCTGAGAAAAAAGAACAAAACGGGAGGCATCACAATCCCTGACTTCAAAACATACTACAAAGCTACAGTAATCAAAACAGCATGGTACTGGCACAAAAACAGACACAGAGATCAATGGAACAGAATTGAAAGCTCAGAAACAAAACCACACATCTACACAGCTAGATCTTTGAAAAAGGAGCTAACAACATACAATGGAGAAAAGAAAGTCTCTTCAATAAATGGTGTTGGGAGAACTGGACAGCCACATGCAAAAGAATGAAAGCAGACCATTATCCTTTGCCATACACAAAAATTAACTCAAAATGGATCAAAGACCTTAAGGTAAGACCTGAAACCATAAAGCTTCTAGAAGAAAATATAGGCAGGACATTCTCTGACACTCTTTGACTTTTCAAAGATCCTTAAAGTAGACCAAGTCTACTGGGGCAAAGGAAATGAAAGAAAAAATAAACAAGTGGGACTTCCTCAGACTAAAGACCTTCTGCAAGGCAAAGGAAACCAGGAACAACACAAAAAGACAACCCACCAACTGGCAGAAAACATTTGTAAATCATACATCCAACAAGGGGTTAATCTCCAAAATATATAAGGAACTCACACAACTCAACAACAGAAAAACACACCAGCTGATCAAAACATGGGCAGAGGATACGAACGGATATTTTCCCAAAGAAGATATACACATGGGCCACAGGTACATGAAATGATGTTCAACATCGCTAATCATCAGGGAAATGCAAATCAGAACTACACTAAGATACCACCTTACACCCGTTAGAATGGCTATAATCACCAAGACAAAAAATAACAAATGTAGGAGAGGATGTGGAGAAAAGGGAACCCTCATCCACTGCTGGTGGGAATGCAAACTACTCTAGCCACTATGGAAGACAGTATGGAGACTTCTCAAAAAACTAAAAACAGAAATACCATACAACCCAGCTAACCTACTACTGGGCATTTATCCAAAGAACTTGAAATCAACAACTCAAAGAGACTTAGACACATCTATATTCACTGCAGCATTATTTGCAATAGCCAAGACATGGAAGCAACCCAGGTGCCCATCAACGGATGGTTAGATAAAGATGTGGCATATATACACAATGGAATACTACTCAGCCATAAAAAAAGACAAAATCATCCCATTTGCAACAACATGGATGCACCTTGAGAATATTATGTTAAACGAAATAAGCCAGGTAGAGAAAGACAAACACCATATGATTTCACTCATATGTGGAAGATTAACACATGGACAAAGAGAACAGATCAGTGGTTACCAGTGGCAAGGGGGTTAAGAATGGGAGAAAGCAGTAAAGGGGCACATTTATATGGTGACTGACAAATAATAATGTACAACTGAAATTTCACAATGTTGTAAACTGTTATGACCTTAATAAAATTTTTTTAAAAAGCAAAAAAAAAAATTCTAAATGACATCCAGGGGAATCTGTCACAATGTGGGTAACTCTTGCTGGAAATGAACCTTTCCCAGCATGCTCCTCTGTTCTCCCCTCTGCCGCCTCAATTTCCCCAGGCACAGGTGGTCTGGACCCTTCTCCCAGTCTTCCCCACCTCGTTTCATAACAACTCCATCCTCTAGGTACTCAAATTGAAAACCCTGGAGTCACCCTGGATCAGACGGCAAATCCTGCTGGCTCTACCTTCAAAACCAGATGTGGACCAGATTCGGTAACTACTGTGCCTCAGGGTTCACCAGGTCCGGCATGAAACACGCCCAGAACCTGCCTGCCTCTCACCGTGAAGGCTCTGACCAGAGACCAGGCCTGGTCCCCTCTCCCACTGTGGGGCTCCTTGGCTGCCCTCGCCCCACTGCAGTCTGCTCAGCACATCACCATCAGACCCAGGCCCTCTGCTGCTCGGCCCCTCGCCTCTCTGACCTCATCCCCCCTCCCCGGACCTCTCCTCTCCATCTTCTGCCTCTCTGCTGGCCCTTTCCTCTGTGGCCCCAGGGCTCGGCCCCTCAGCTCCTCTCATCTGACTCGACCTCTGCACCAGGCCTTCGATGCCACTCTACTCAAAACTGCAAACCAGTGCCAGGACTCCCTCTGTTAGCTTTCCTGGTTTTACTTTCTCCGCGGTACTTGTCACCATGGAATACACTGTACACTGACTTATTTATCCTGTTTATTTCCCCTCTGGAGCTTCAGAGACAGGTTTTCTTCGGTTACATCTCCCTGCTCCTAGAACCATGCGTGTACCTGCGGTCACCCAGGAAGTGTCTATAACTCAACGAACTGCGCAGGCAGGCTGGAAAAGAGGCGGTGATCGCTGACTGGAGGGCAGGCTGGGCCCCAGAGGGCCTGCTTGCCAAGGACAGGCGGAGCATGGGGGGCATGTGTCAGCCTGCTCAGCCAGGAATAGCGAGACGGTGAAGAGGGCCCACCCTCTGAGCGCTCACATCAGAGTCGTCTGCTAAGTCAACCCTGGAAGTAATTCCGCCAGTTCTGGCCGCATCCTCCACACCTGCAAACGATTTTGGAAAATCCTGGTCTTGAAGGGACCATGGGCCTGATTTCTGCAGGTTCATCGAGGCCAGAAAGATGCGCTCTGGCTCCCCCAGGCCTCCTGCAGACAGCATCGTGAGCCTGCCTTCAGGAACGCCCTGCCACTTAACCTCCTTCTGGTGAGGCTGTGTGAACGCCTGCCACAAGCGCCTCATTGCAACACCAACACGTGCCCCTTATCTGCCAGCCCAGCGGCACGGACTAATTCCTTGGTAACCACCGGGCCCATCGGGTTCACCAGGGCCTGTGACCACATCCACAGGAAGCGAGGAGGCTGGAAGATCGAACAGCCCCGGGGTGGGCTGGGGGGTGCGACCTTGCTGTGACATGCACAACTTTGGCCCCAGCCAGGCTGGCCACTCCAGGGACCCTGAATCCTCCGTTGGCTGAGCGAGGAGCCCACCAAATCCTCCTCCAAGACCCGAGAAGGGCTGCTCCAGCTCCTCCTCACTCTTCCACCTGGATGGCAGCCCCACGTCTTTGCCCTGTCCCTCTGCAGATCTGTCCCAGGTCCTGGGGCCTCAGGGGACCAGCAGGCTGAGCCTGTGTGCCCCAGGTGGGCAGACTGAGGGTTGTGCTGAGCAAGGGGTATGCACCACATGCACACATAAGTGCAAACACACCCCATGTGCCCCCAGGCAAGCTGAGTGAGGGGTGTACTTAATGGGTTTACCCCCTCCCCCCCCAACACACGGCAGGACATGAAATACAGCCATACAGCCAGGTCCTCACCGCATGGGCAGTGCCAGGGGCCGGGGGCTCTCTCCTGGCCAGATTCACAGGCCTCATAAAAGCACAGCCTGAGGGCAGAGCCTCTGTGTCTTAGGCAGGAAATACAACAGTTGGGAGGCAGGAGAGAAAGGAGGAAGGAGTCTGGGAACACAACACAAAGCGCCAGGGGCAGACTCACCCGTAATGGACACCAATGGCCGTCAGGGGAGGCGTGAGTTGGTCTGCACAGCATGGCCTGACCGACACCCCAGCGGTCAAGGCAGAAGCCTGGAACTCGTCGCCATTCCTCCTCTTCCCTCACCCTCAACACCCAACCCATCAGCGAGTCCTTAGCTCCAGCTCCAACTCATCCTCCAACCCACCGTCCCCTCTCCCTCAGCCCGCCTGGCCCCCAGCAGCCTCCTCACCGCCCTCTCGCTGCCACCTGTCCACTCACCACCCAAAGCCACAGCTTCAGCTGGTCCAGTCCCTCCCCAGCTCACAGAAACCTCTGAGGGGTGTCTCATTGAGACCTGGCCCTGCCACCCACTCCTCTCTTACCTGCCGAGCCCCACCCCCTGTGCCCTCTCACCATGTGGCAAGAGCTGCGCCGGCTCCTCGTCCCCTCTCAGCCTCATAGCGAGGAACATGTTGGGCCATGACAGCCCAACTTGACACCACGTGTAAGTCTCCTGCTTGTTGACATCCCCTCTGGAGCGTCAGCTGTGCAGCTGCCCCTGAGGCCAGCTCCAGCCCTTCAGACAGGAGGCGCTGCTGAGTCGCTGGGGGTGAACCAGCACACAGAACCAGCCCTGCTTTCCCTAGGAAGTAGGGGCACTGTTATGGGCTGAGTTGTGTCCCTTCAAAATTCCTATGTTGAAGCCCTAACCCCAGCACCTTTTTTTTTTTTGAGGAAGATTAGCCCCAAGCTAACATCTGCCACCAATCCTCCTCTTTTTGCTGAGGAAGACTGGCCCTGAGCTAACATCTGGGCCCATCTTCCTCTACTTTATATGTGGGACGCCTGCCACAGCATGGCTTGTCAAGCGGTGTCTGCACCTGGGATCCGAACTGGTGAACCCTGGGCCGCTGAAGTGGAACGTGCACAGTTAACTGCTGCGCCACCGGGCCAGCCCCCTAACCCCAGTACCTTTGAATGTGGCTGTATTTGGAGACACGGCCTTTAAGGAGGATTAAACTGAGGCTGTTAGGGGGCCCTAAACCAACATGACCAGCAGCCTTATAAGAAGAGGAGACTAGGACACAGAGCCACCAGGGAAGCATGTCCCCAGAGGAAGACTACGTGAGGACACGGTGAGGAGGCGAACTCTGCCAGCCAAGCAGCGAGGCCTCAGAAGAAAGCACACCTGCCCCAACCTGATTTGGGTCTTCGACCTTCCAGGAACGTGAGAAAACGAATGTCTAATGTTTAAGCCCCCCGGCGTGTGGCACTCTGTCACGGAGAGAAGCAGACTCTCAACCAGCCCACCCCTGGCTGGGGTTCTGGCTCCCCACCCTCCAAGGAAGGGCTGCAGTCCGACCTGTGCAGACTGCAGCCATGTGGAGACTCATTTCTTTCCTCTTCAAAGCATTATAGATTGACGGCCAAGTCTTGCTGTAAATCAAAAGAAAGTCACTACTCATTACCTACTTAGAACCCTGAGTTCTTCCCCGGAAACCATTTCTCAGCTGTTTGATCTCTGAGCCACCAGCGCTATCTCTGGGCACGCCACCCATCACGGCAGCCACCAGCCGCTTTTTCCTTCCAGGCTCCTTTCTCAGCACCTAGATGAATTTCCACTTTTCTCCAGTTTCAAGAAGAGCTGCCAAGATAAATGATTCAAAGACTCCAGCTCATGCTGCAAACAGATGGACGGTGTAGGGCCTGTACTGAATAACCCCAGGCTGGGTAAAAGCACAGACCATACTCAGGGGATGGGTCACGCTGGCAGCCGGGCCTCACTCACTCAGGCCTGTGGACACTCTTTCCTGTGTCTTTTCCCCTGTGGGACAGTGACATCTGTCCAGCTTCAGCCAGCACCAGCTGCCCAGGCCATGGTGAAGCCCCTGCTACCCTTCGGTAGAAAGTCTCCAAGGGCCCTGGGGACACAGGACAGCGGCTGTGGCTATGGGAACAAGGAGGTATCCATTTGTAAACTGTGCATCCGGGAGGGACCTCTCTCCCCAGTCCTGCAGCTGGTACCACTTTCCCAAAGGACCCCCACCCCTGAAAGGGCTACTTACAACCCAAGGGGGCAGGGCCACCCCAACCCAGGGTGCTCATCTCCACAGCCACCAGCCTGGGTCCAGGAAGAGCAGTGAGACCCCAGTTCTCTAGCTGGGTGAGCAGCAAGACAAAGTAAAGCAGCAAAAACAAACCCAACCAGGCCTGGATCCTAACACTAGGCATCTGCCATGCGGGGGCTGGACGGGCAGGGGAATCCACCAACCAGCCCCGGTCACCAGGCTGGAGGGAGGGCTACAGTGCACCTGGCCCTTGCCAGGACACCCAGGAGAGCCGCCTGAGCAGGCCACAGTGCTGCTCTTCAAGGTGATGACGTGGGAACAGCCCCACACAGGCCCGGACACAGAAGGGTGGTAACCGCCAGACTCGCCAACAAGGGGATTCCAAGTGCTGTCACAGGCTCAGTCCATTTGGCTGGCATGTGTGTGCCACGCTCGTGGAGGGTGGCCCCAGGGGCAGGCAGAGTCACACGATGCAGGAGCAGAGCGGGAAGAAGAGGTGTGGGCACTGGGGCTCTGCTGCTGCAAAACTGGCTTTTCCAACAAAACCGTGGAATTTACATGAACATGGCTGGCTGGGTCTGGGAGCAGCAGGAAGCGTGCTGGGTTCCTGTGGGTGCTGGAGCCAGGAGAAGCCAGCCTTCACACTCCCAAGGCCTGAGGTCACCGTCACACTCTGCTCAGAGAAGCAGGGGACAGGAGGAGACCTGGGGCACGGCAGTGCTAGGGGTCCGGAAGGAACCCAGGATGCTCCACAGTGCCAGTCCAGACCCCTGGCCTGAGGCTGTCACCAACAGCAGTCATGGCCCGCAGCCATCAGCAGCTGGGCTACCCAGGCATCCTCCTCTCTTCCAAACCTCAAGCACAGGGTGCGGAGTCCTGTGTGCACAAGGGCCGCAAGCTGAGCTGGCAGAGCTGCCGGAGCCCATCTCCTGACCGTCCACCCTGATCCCGCACTTCCTCACTGTGTGCTGGCGCAGCTGTGGAAGGAGGCGGCCGTGGCCAAGACTGCGGCATACTCTCCGATGAGTGCTAGAGGAAGCTCAAAGGCTCACTCTGCCCACGCCACCCAGCCTCCACGCCATGGCCAGGGGAGCCACAGCACAGGGCCAAGCCAGCCTGGCCCAGGGGGCGCTCGTGTGGAACAGGAGGGTGGCTTACAGCGGCCCCAGGCCACGGAGCCCGTTGTTGGGCCTTGAAGCGGGAAACCTCTCTCTCTAGTTTCATCATAAATTACCTCCAGGTTGAGAGCAGACATGACTGCTGGCAGAGAGGGAAACGGGCTTTCAGAGTTCCTCGAGTAAACCCTTCATGACATCTACAGCATTCAGAGTTAGGAGGGAAAAACTCCCAGCCCAGAATAATTGCTCCCACAGGGAGCATCTTTCTGCACCAGAATGTAATAAGTCTGGATGAGAATTTTCTGAAAATCGGGCACCAAACCTAGCAGCATAATCACAACTGTCTGCCCGCTCTCAGAGCCAAACGGAAACACTGGCTCCGACAGCCTAAGGCCTTACCGGACGCTCCCGAGACACGGAGCTGGTTCTCTGAGCGTCAGAACCAAGCAGGACAGATTCCCTTCCGAGACAGCACCTGGTCCACACACTCCACCCCACCCTTCCCACCTGCCATGGGGCTCCTTCAGGGGGGTGTACGGAGAAGCAGAAAGGCTGTTCCAGAGGGAGGGCCAGGACCAGTGCAGAGGCCGGGAGCACCTGGCCAGTAACTTGTAAAGGAGTGAAGCCAACCAGAGATGTACACACAAAACATGAGAAAGTCTTTTTTTTTTCCCTCCATAACTCTCCCATTTTTCTTGAAATACATGACCCTTTTGACTATCTTTTATTTTTCCTTCTTTTGATAGAGACACTGGTATGGTAAATCTTTCTCAAGTGTGAATGAACCAGCGGCATGAGGGTGATGAAAAGGATCTGCCTCAGTGCTGGGGGGGGGTGACAGGAAGGGGCGGGGCCCGTGCCGTGCACCCCAAAGGCTACTCAGCTACCACTGGGCAGCTGCTCTGTGTGAATTTCAGCCCAAGGTTACTACCTATTTCAATTTCTAGGAAAAGCCAGGAAAGTCTCCTGATTTTTAACTGTTGACTCAAAAAAACAAAAACAAACCAAAAAACCCATTGTGTGGGCCAAACTAAAGCTGCCTATGCACTGGGTCCAGCCCAGAGGCTACTAGTTTACAACCTCTGTGCTTTGCCTTGCTAGCAAATTCCTCCTGGGGAGAAAGAAGTGGGGACACCAGGGGTCCCCCCCAAGACTCTAACCTGACAGAAGTTTCTGGAAGCCCAAAGGGGCTGCAGCCTACTCTCACAGGGCCCCAGAGGGAAGGCAGGCCAGCTAATGGGGTGTGGCCAAAGCCAACTTGGGGCAATGGCCAACTACAGAGATGCCTCCTGTTCCCTGCCCCCCAGCCCGACCTGGGTCACACCCCCTCCTCTGCTCCTCGGGGTGGCTCGCCTTGCACAGTAAATCTACTGACAATGCAAACTTTCCTCCCCCTTTCTTCTGGGCCTGAGCGATTTCAACAGCACCCCGCACCTTGGGGTCAATCAGACAGCTCTTGGTCAGCTGTGAGCAAGGAGCCAGAGCACATCTCCCGGTGGGAAATGGGAGGAACTTAAAGAGTCTCTAGCCATGTTTTCACGGGATCCATAAGGACAGCAGATCTGAAGAGCAGGAGCAGACAGGCACAGACAGAGAGGGGCCAGCAGGATGGCTCTCTAAGACAGTGGCTGAGTTATAAAACAGGCATCATTAGCAAGCAGCAGGGTGGAGGGGAGGGGGTTACAGGAAGTGGAGGGGAAGACAAGTCTGAGAACTTTCCACTGATGCAGAAGTGGGAATTATGAAGGAAAACATAAGACCCCTTAGGAGAGATCCAGGGGCCCCAATACAGGAAGAAAGGAATGTAAAAGGCGGCCCTGAGGGGAAGAAAGGTTCCACTGTTCAGATGAAAGAATTGGATCCTAGAACAACACGGGAGCTCTTCAGGGCAACCCCAGGCCTGTCCGCACAGCTTCTGGCCCCACTCTGGCTAATGAGTCACCGCATTAGCTTCTGTGACTGAGAAGACAGCCACTGTGAGATGGGGCAGTGAAATCTGTCAGGGTGACATCAGAAATAATCCCATCACAGGCCTCAGATTACATGACCCAGGGGATAAATGCTTGCCCCTGGGGAGTGACCAGAGGGATAACAGACAGGAAACACAGGGCATGTGACACTCCCGCCTGTCCTCTGGGGCAGACCAGCCTCGCTGGTGGCCAAGCTGTTCCTGACTCCACAGCGCTGCGGCTGACATCACAGACCTGTCACCTGGATCAGTCAGCAGGCTGTGCCTCCTCCCACCTCGTCTGCTCTGTATTAGGTGTGACAGCTGCTGTGCTCTTCCTCTCATTGGCCTAAGTCAGGACACACCTCATCTGAGTCTTGCTGATGAGGATTATTTTGGGCTGGTTACTTTTGAAAGCTGCAGATAGGAAGGAAACTCTGAAGGGTGGAATTTGCTTGCCCTTTGAAGAGAGACAGTTGCATTTGTGAAGGAAGTCCCCATCTGTGGGGGTGTCTCCCTCTCTGCACCAGGAGGAAGGGGGGACGACCTTATCTCTAGAAACTCTTAATGGGGAAGGCAAGGACTTAAATCTGCATAATAATCTTGCTCTTGTTTACTGTCTGGTAACCTCATGTAACTGATCCCCCCACCACCAACATCCTCCTTTGTCTTTAGCTGAAGATAATATTTAAGGTGGTGGCTTCAGCCATTTACTTAATCTGATCTGATTCTTATCTAAAAGTTATAGGACCACCCAATAAGAAGACCCCACCTGCACTGATATCATTTTAACAACTTTTTTTTACATATTCTTTCCTTTGTCTTGTAAAGAGATAACTCACATACCTATGCCTTAAATTTAGCCCTACCCTCAACCCATGTTGGCAGCTCTTTACTGCCCATGGGTCCTGTCCCCATGGTATTCTCTAAATAAAAGAGCACTACTGCCAGACCTTGAGAGTCCAAGAAATCTTTCTTTCGACTCCTCAACTCACTGAGCCCGCATCATTGCCACTGAGTTGTGGCCCTTGGCACCTGCCCCTGCTTGCTGGCTGAAGCCTGCTGGCTGAAGGACTGTGAGCCAATGCAAGGCCCAGCTCACTCTTCTCGAGGGGCCACCCTTGCCTGGGCCTCCAGCCCAGCCCACGAGGCTGGCGGGATTCTGACTCCCGAAGTACGGCCAAGCCCAGCACAGCACCCAGACAGACCCTCGGGAGATACTGTTAACTCTCGAGAATAAGGAAAGAACCCCGTAAGCACCAAGCAGAAAATACAAAGTTCCCAGAAAGGAGAAAGACGATGATTTGCCTGAGACCTCCAGCAACAACCAAGGGAACGGTTTCATAGAACAAAGATTCACTACCCAGCTAAGCCGTCCTTCACACAGGAGGCCCCAAAAGGCCTCTCCACCATGCAAGGTCAGAGCAAGAACACCAGAGGAGAGGAAAGGCAGGGCACAAACGGGTCCAGACTGGGTCTGCTGAGACGGCACTAGGTCTAAATACCTGCTATTAAACGAGTATAAAATCACGCAAATGTTGAAACTGACGGAAAGACAAGTCATATAATAAAAAACTGGAAGATGAGGGGAAAAGAGAAAGTAAAATCATACTAAATTTCTCATTTTTCAAAGTGAGGAACTGATATTAACTTTTTAAGAGATGTAGAGAACGTAGAGAAATACAGGTCACTTTTTTCTTAATTTAAAAGTAATTTGACAACAAAGTGGAATGCATATAAAAGAAAACAGAGGAAACTTCACCAACTTTCCAAGAACTGGAAACATTTAACAGGCAGAACAGCAATCAGAAAGCACCAAATGAGACTCTGGACAAGAGACCAAACATATGGGTCATCGCGACAGATGCCAATGGCTCTCCCCACACCGGAGGCCCTCCATGTGGAACAGGTAAACTGCAACCGATGAGCAAAGTTAAAAATAAAGGCATGGGGGCCAGCCCCATGGCCGAGTGGTTAAGTTTGCACGCTCTGCTTCGGCAGCCCAGGGTTTCACTTGTTCGGATCCTGAGCGCGGACATGGCATTGCTCTTCAGGCCATGCTGAGGCGGCGTCCCACATAGCACAACCAGAAAGACCTACAACTAGAATGTACAACTGTGTACTGGGGGTCTTTGGGCAGAAGAAGAAGAAAAAGAATTAAAAAAAAGATTGGCAACACATCTTAGCTCAGGGCCAATCTTTAAAATAAAATAAAATGAAGGCGTAAACAGACACATCAGGAAAATGCCAACAAAAGAAAAAATTTAATAGTAATACCAAAATCAGATAAAGTCAGATTCAAGACAAATAGGATTAATTAGGTCAAAAGGGGTTCTTGTAAGCTGCAAAAAGGTAAAAATACATCATAAAGACATAGCAATCATTAACCTGTATGCCTCAAACAGCTCGTCATGGAAATGAGTAAAAGAAAAATCTATCAAGAATCACAACGAGGGGGCTGGCCCTGTGGCGCAGTGGTTAAGTGCGTGCACGCTCCGCTTCGGTGGCCCGGGATTCACCAGTTTGGATCCCGGGTGTGGACATGGCACTGCTTGGCACACCATGCTGTGGTAGGCATCCCACATATAAAGTCGAGGAAGATGGGCACGGATGTTAGCTCAGGGCTAGTCTTCCTCAGCGAAAAGAGGAGGATTGGCAGTTAGCTAGCCAAGGGCTAATCTTCCTCAAAAAAAAAAAAAAAAGAATCACAACGAGGAACTCATAAACCATGTCTCGTAACCTGGAGTGAACATACAAAGTAAGGGAGGCAGGAGATGCCTGGAATAAGATGAGAAGCCTGATTTGAGGTGCACCAAAGTGCGTACTCCAAATAGAAGATAAACATGTCCAATAAATGTTTAACGTTTAATTTTATTCCATAAAATATTGACAAAAATATTTCTAAACTGGCCACAAAGAAAAATCTCAAAATTAAGAAAAACAACATTTACAGATACTGCATTTTCTAACTACAACGGTGACAAAACCAGAAACTAATACCAAAAAGTGAACCAAGAAAGCTGACCAACCACATCTATCTGGAAAGTCGAAGAAATGTTCTTAGGTCAAAATCAAATCCATCAAAACTCCCTGGGATATGGTCTAGGATTCAAACTCTATTAGCCAAAATTCACTTATTAAAAGAAGAAAGAATGGAAATAAACTAAGATTTGACTCAAGGAGTTAAAAGACAGATGTCGAAAACAAGGTCAGGAAGGGAGAGGAAAGGAATTAATAGTAAAACTGGGAAGCTAGGGTTAGACAAGCAGTAGAGCTGACAAATACATTTACACGCCAACTCTGTGAAAAGGCCAATAAGACGTTTCCAATTCTGGCAATACTAATCCATAGAGAAAGAACACAAATCCATGATCTTAGGAATGAGAAAGGAAATACAATTACAGCTATAGAGGAGGTATTTTTCAAACTTAAGAGAACAAAACAACTCGGTTCTAAGTTTGGAATTCTTGATGAAAACAAAAACTTTCCAGGAAAATGTACTGCAATGACTCTCAGAAGGATAAAGACAGAATAAAACAACCCCATAGGAAAACCTGAAAAGTTATCAAAGAAATTCTCCCCAAAGAAACAAGAAGTTCTGATACATCAGAAGACTTCTTTATACCTTGAAGGGACAGACAGCCCCTATGCTTTCTAAATTATCCTAGAACACAGAAAAACGTGGAGAGCTTCCCAAATCACGATCTCAAAAACTCTGATCTCAAAATATGGCTAGAGAGTTGAAAAAAATGTATAGCTCAATCCCCTATTTTGAGTCTCTATAAAATGCTAGTAAAAGAACAAGAAGCCAGGGGCCGGCCCAGTGGCGCAGCGGTTAGGTGCGCACGTTCTGCTTTCGCGGCCCGGGGTTCGCCGGTTCAAATCCCGGTTGCAGACATGGCACCGCTTGGCAAGCCATGCTGTGGTAGGCGTCCCGTATATAAAGTAGAGGAAGATGGGCAGAGATGTTAGCTCAGGGCCAGTCTTGCCCACTGAAAAGAAGAGGATTGGCAGATGTTAGCTCAGGGTTCTCAGGGTTACTCTTCAAAAAAAAAAAAAAAAAGAATAAGACAGTCACAACAACGCTCACTAGCCATCAGGCCTGGTCCATACACTGTCCATATATTGCTTCATAAAGTCCTCCACACCATCCTATGAAGTGTGATTATCTTTTTTCAGATGAGGAAACCGAGGCACAGAAAGCGGCAGAACTCGGACTGAAAGGCAGGCACCAGTCTCTAGCAACCATGCTCTACCACTGTAGTATCTGCCGCCTCCCCATTTCAGCCCTGCAGCTTATGACGCAGTAATCCCCCATGACAAAGCAGATGTGTACCAAGGACGCCACACTGCCTCCACACCAGGGGGCTGGTCATAAAACTCATCGAGGGTACACCCAGCACCCAAGCTCGGTATCAAATACCATGCTCCCATAAAAGAAAGCAGGGCTCCGTGGAGAAATGGCTCATTCTAGGACCGGAGCAGGGAACATACAAGAGGAGCCTGGAGCATCTTGCAGTGGCAGAAAGTAAGAGGGTGTTCAAAAAGCAAAGTGATGGGGGGCTGGCCCCGTGGCCGAGTGGTTAAGTTCGCGCGCTCCGCTGCAGGCGGCCCAGTGTTTCGTCGGTTCGAATCCTGGGCGCGGACATGGCACTGCTCATCAAGCCACGCTGAGGCAGCGTCCCACATGCCACAACTAGAAGGACCCACAACGAAGAATATACAACTATGTACTGGGGGGCTTTGGGGAGAAAAAGGAAAAAAATAAAACCTTTAAAAAAAAAAGCAAAGTGATGGGGGGGTGGGGGCATGATAGGAGAGGGACACAGGAGCCAAATGAAAGAGTCCCCAGTGGCCAAGGTTAGAATGATATGAGTAACTAACTTAATATTGGATTATAACCCAAAGTATAAAATAAATATCCGTGAGTCCATACAGATATAACTAAATAACTGAATAATTAAATAAATGGGGGAAAAGAGACAAACCTCTTGTACAGAATTACACATAATGTAGGAAGATACTCTCTCCTCAGGGACATACAGCAGAACCCCCCACACCTTAAGGGTGGGCAGTGCCTAGGGACTTCCTTCCAAAGGAAAGAGGGGATCAAGAGTAACTTCACAGTGGAGACACCTGACAAACACCACCTCATTAGGTGATCGAGGTCAACATCAGTGATGAGTCAGGTTGACAGCAAGTGCCCCTGATAGGATGCGATGAAAGTGGCACTTAACCTCTGTGGCTGTCCTCCCAATAACCCACAACTCCAGTCTAACCATGAGGAGAACACCAGAAAAACTAAAACTGAAGGGCATTCTACAAAACACCTGACCAGTACCCTCAAAACTGTCACGGTCATCAAAAGCAAGGAAAGTCTCAGATACTGTCACAGCCAAGAGGCACTAAGGAGACAGGACAACTATATGTAATGTGGTATCTCGGAACAGAAAAGGAATATTAGGTAGAAGCTAAGGAAATTGAAATAAAGTGTGGACTTTAGATAATAATAATATATCGATACTATTCATGAGTTGTGGCAAATGTACCATAATCACATTAATAGGGCAAAATGGGCGCAGGATACATGGGACCTAATATTCCTGTAACTCTTCTGTGATCTAAAACTATTCTAAAATAAAAAGTTTATTAATTGCTTAAAACACACACACACACAAAAGGCCAAAGGAGATGCCAAAAAGACAGCTGATAAAATTCAACATCCTTTCCTGATAAAATCTAGTAAGCCAGGAAGAAAACACTGCTTTCTAAAACTGATGGTAAATATTCATCGGAAATCAACAGTCAGAATCAGGCTCGATGGTGAAACTCTGGGGGCGAACCCAGAAGGATGCCTGCTGGCACTGCCAGGGCTTAACGGGATTCTCCCCCGGCAATTCCCCTGACATTTGAAAAGAAAACACCTATGTCTATTGGCTTTGTCCTCAAAAGCTCTAATTAGGGATGCATCAACCAGGCTGCACGTCTGCAGGGAGCCTCCCCTCTGGTTCTTCGACTAGCTTTCTGGCTGGATACCAGGCTGGCTTGTGCCCTAAATGTGCCCATTTCTCAGTTACTCTTAGAGGCAAAATGAGCTACCCTTGCTCTAAGCCAGAGTCCCACAGCCTGTCCACGGCCAAGGAGCCAGCTGCACTTGCAGACACCAGGCTCTGCCGAACCTCATGGAGAGAGCCACTCTGCTGCCTCACGTCAGGTGGTGTGGACAGAGCAGGCAGGGTGGGCACACGGGACCTGCGCTGCCAGGTATGGGTGGCCCAGGATGAGGTGCAGCCTGATCTAACTCCGAGAATTGTCCACTCAAGACGGGCCCAGCTCCTGGAAAGGGCTTGGCTCACTGAGGTGTGGCTGGCCAGGTGCAGGACTCAGGGGCTGCCTTCCTGAGGGGTGCACCAAACAGACGGGGGTTTCCTGACCCCTCTCGCGGTAGGCTGTGTGCGGCCTGTCTCCAACAGCCGAGGAAGTGCTGGCAGGAAACCTGCATCAGCCTCACAACACAAGGCAAAGGGCGGGCTTCACCATGCCCCGACCTGGGGTCTCAGCAGGCTTTCAGAACAAGCCAAGCTATAGCCTTGTTCCTCCAGGCAGCTGACGAGGAGGGGACGTGTCTGCCTTGGAGGGTGCAGGGCGCTGCCCATGGAGGAGGGCCCATCACATCTGTTCTTACCCTGGGGCTTGGGTCTCAGAGGCTGCCTGGACCCAGACCTGCCCGAAAAGCCCCAAACAAAACTCCAGCACCTTCATGGGGCTAGGTGAACCGAAGTGGTCTCACTGACACACAGGCCTGCCTAGGCTGAGACCAGATTAGGTCAGACCACACCCAGGTGACTGGACGCTGGACGTCTCCAGAACCTCCAGGAGGGAGGGCAACCAAGGGCCTCTGGGTGACACCCATCACTAATGAAACCTGGATCCTCTGCACGGCCCAAGGGGTCTGGCCAGAGCCCACAGGGCCAAACCTGACCAGTACACCCAGTACACTGAGCAAGAGAGCCCTCGGCAAGACCCAGAGCGAGAGGAGGGTGACATGGGCCCGGGCATCTGAGAGATGGTCCTTCAGTGTCAGTGTGCCAGGAGGGACAGACAGATGAAGAAGAGGGCGCTCCTCTGAGGAGGCTCGGTGGCCTCCAGAGCGGGCAGCCAGCCCCTGCAGATGTGACGGAGTAGCCGTGCCGGGTCAGCCAAGGGCGGGGGACTGAAGGACCAGCTCAGGGGTCAGCTGTGCTGGGCAAGGCCAGGGGACAGAGAAAAGCCCTGGCCTGCCCACCTGCCCGTGCTCTCTGCAGTCACAGTCATCACGGGTGAGGCCTGTAAATAAACTCTCCCACCCTCCAATTCTCCTCACTGGAGTGAAATTTGCTAATCCTCAAAAAAGGGGGGAAAATCCTGGCTTTGCTTAACAAGAACACAGCGAGGGTTCTGCAACCTGCTCCCTGGGGTGGGTTAATTAAAAGACCAACCACCTGACCCAGCACCCCACGGTTTGGATGAAATGTGTGGTGTGGTGTGTGTGGTGTATGTATGGTGCGTGAGTGTGTGTGTGGGGTGTGTGTGGTATCTGAGTGGTATGGGCAGTGAAGGTGTCCGTGGAGTGTGTCTATGGTGTGTGCTGGTAGTGTGTGTGTTTCTGGTGGGGGGAGCGAGGGGGGTGTGTGGGTGGGTGGTTGGGGGGAGGAGACCCCCTCCCTCCAGCCCTGGGGAGAAGACCCACCCCCAAACTGGACCCAGGGGGCACAGTGAACACACAGAATTGTGACTCGCTCCTTCTGGCCAAAGGGCAAAGCAACAAGACTTTGAGTACAGAGTGGCACAGCGGTGCAAGTTCTCCAGTAACAAAGGACGGAAAGGAAGCAGGAGACTAGCATTGTGAGCTGCTGCCTGTGACAGAAGAGCACAGGAAAGGCCGGGCCTTGGTGAGGTCTCCAGACAGGGTCGGGGGTGTTTGCCAAGAAGGAGCCCAGTCCGGGGAGGAGGACAGCGCCTTGCTGTCCCCTGGCACACCTCACAGACCCTCTGCCTTTCAAATGACTCCCACAAACCCCACAGACGCTGTCAGGAAAGGGCCCCGAATGCCCCCTTCACAGCTTGAAGAGAAAGAGAGCGTAATTTCAATTAAGGTCCTGGGCTGTCAAAAACATCAAGTTATTAATCTCCGTGTGGCAAATGTGAACCGGGACCTGCTTACACAGCCAATTGAGCATGCTCTAAATTAGTGTTCGCAGGTAATTGATTCGGCTGCCAGCCCCACACCAGCCGGCTACAAGCCGGTTACAGCACTAACATTAAATAATACGATGCGGTGAAATGGACTGCCTGATTGGGCCTGCATCAGAGGCTGTTAGCGCCCGATTTACCCAAACATTAACGTCTTATTGGTTTAACACAATTTACTACACCTCACTTGTGGAAAATGATTTTCATTTCCTCTGCACTCCACTCACGGCACAGCACAAAGGAGGACGTGTCTTAATAAATGCCATCAGCTCACTTCCTTTCTTCAATGTGCCCTCAAGATTTCATAACAAGCCTTTGATAACAAAACCAAAAAAAGATGAGGCTTAGAACTGGGGGTCCTGGCCAGCATCTCTTGAGTCTGAGCACCAGTGCCTCGGGGGTGGCCCTTCTCTGAGAAAATCAGCCCCGTGTTCTCCCCTCCCCCTGTCCCTGTCCTGCCTCCAGTCCTGACACTCCAGTCCCTGCCCTTCTTGCCCTGCGTCCCTCTGGGGGGCTGCAGCTGGCCATGCTCCCAGGAGAACGTCCGGCAGGTTCTGGCCCAATGGGTTGGCGGCCTGCACAGGTGTCTGGCTGCCGGGGACCTCCCGGACATTTGTGCAGCCTCTGTTAAAGGGCCACAGCCCGTGGGGAGCCACCAGCTGCTCTAGACAAGATTTTATATTCTCTGCCTGGTTAAGAAGAGCATGGTGAAGTTCACAGTGGCACAAAGGTGGTTTCCTTCTCTCTCACATCTGTCCGTTTATCTCACCCACCCACACCTATTTCCTGACACCAAGTGTGGGGTGGACACTGGATAAACAAGACGGGGGCTCCAAGAAGATGCCTCCAGGCCCCCGAGGACACAGACCACAAAATGCTGTCCCCGAGCTTCCTAGGGAGGGAGTGAGAGGTGGAGAAGCCATCCCACCTCACCGCTGCAGACGCCCCCAGGGGCTCTGGCCACTACTGGGAGTTGGGGTACCCTCCTCAAATCTGGCCAGGGACCACCCCCCCCCCCCAAGATGCAACAATGTCCCAGGACAATCATCTTCCCACCATCTTTGGGGGCAACACCATCTGCCCAGAAAGGTCACCCTACCTACCAGTCCTTCCGGAACACACACTGCCCCATGTTCTCGTCGCCCCTGCCTCAGCTTTTCCCTGGAGCAGTCCCCAACCCCATGCCCAGACTTCGGCCCAGGAAACCCCGTCCCTGCTGGCAGGGACCCATAGTTGCTCAGAAGAGGCAGCAGTGGAGCCAACCTGGGGAAGTGGGTAGAGGGGAGGGGAGCAGGTTGAAGACAAAGGGGAGATCTCAGAGCTCAGGCCGCAAGAGACCCTCCTTCAGACAACAGCAAATGCAACGTGGAGACTCCAAAGGCAAGGAGATCAACTCCAGAGAGGTGGTTTTAGACAACAGGGACTAAATACTGATAACATGAAGAAACTATCGTTAATTTGCTGAGATGCGCTAATGACATGGTGGTTATGTAAAGGAAAAAATTACCTTCATCAACTGAGACACCTACTGACATGAAATGACATGATGTCTGGGACTTGGTTTTAAACATTCCAACAAAACAAAACAAAAAACCCTGATGGGGACCTGGAGATTGATTATACTATCTGCCCCTTTTTTTGGATATTTGAAATCTCCCATTAAAAGGAAAAGAAAGATCTGCATTCTTGGGGATGGGGGGCTGGGAGCTGGGGGAATTATTCCAAGGGCCCCGGCCCTGACCCAGAACTTACATGGGCCCGTCCAGGCAGCAGCAGAGTCGGGCTCTGGGACACGGGGCAGGAGGCAGCCTAGGCCCCTCCCAGGAGCCACCTTCGGAGCTGGACTCCCTGCAGCGTGGGCACAAGGCTGCCTGGGTGCAGCGGACAGAAGGGCCGAACACTGGGGCCAGCTCTTCCCACTCCAATTCCTGCGTTACCTTTGTTTGAGGCATTGGCCGTGGGTCACGATGGGCCGATTCGGTTGGGAACAGGTTTCTGGAGCAGTGGCCATCTGACAGACCACTGCCCGACCCATCTCCCCAGGAGCCCAGCAGAAGTGTCCTGTCCCAGAGCCTCAGAACACCAGGGCAGACACGGTGCTGCCACCGGAGGCCGCAGCTGGGCCCTCGGCATGCCACTCCCCAGCCTGCCCAGCCGCCCACCTGCGTCCTGGAGGCAGCACTGCTCCAGGCCCGCTCCGGCGCACGCCTGCAGGCCCTGGTGCCCCTCCTATGGCGCAGGTAAGAGGAGAAATACAGATGGTCCCGAGCAGGACTCCTGTTCGCTTGGACTCTGACCAAGCCACATGACAGTGAACACGAATGCCCACCCCGCCCTCAGCCCGCACCCACACGGCGGGCAGGCCGGTAAGGCTGGGAGCAGCCTGGAGCAGAGCAGGCCCTGAGGGCCCTGGGCGACTTGGGCCTGCAAGGTGGGGAAGGGGCCGCTGTGTCGAGCTCTCACAGGCCCCAGCAGGAAAGGACAGCCAGGAGGGGCAGGTAAGAGGTGACGCCGCACGCACAGCACTTCTGGCTCCCAGTGTGCGGGTTTTCCACGCGAAGCAGTTCTCTCCTCTGTGGACACCAACCGGGCGTCCTACAATTTAACTCTGACGCTAACGGCTGCAGCCAGTGCAGACCCACGGGTTAAGGGCTCAGTCCCACAACACTGTCCCCACTTCAGACACCAATCACAGGGCCTCCCATCAGTCACAAGGTCTGACTGACTGGCTATAAATTGGGGTTTCCCATGATGCCCCCTCGGGTTTCATAATTTGCTAGAACAGCTCACAGAACTCAGGAAAGCACTTTACTTACTCCTACCACTTTATTGTAAAGGATGCAACTCAGGAAGGACCAAATGGAAGAGATGCACGGGGCAAGGCATGGGGCAGAGGGTGCCGAACTTCCACGCCCTCTCCAGGCGCACCCCTCCCAGCACGTGAACCCGGAAGCTTCCATTACACAGGCAGGACTGATTCCGCTCTGGGTCAGACCTCAACCTCCAGCCCCTCCCCTCTCCCTGGAGGCCCGGGATGGAACCAACAGTTCCAACCCTATAACCACTGGGGTGGTTCCTGGGCAACCAGCCCCAGCCTCCAAGAGTCCCCGAATTAGCATAAACGCAGGTTTGGTTGAAAGGGGCTTATTACAAATAACAAAAGACGCTCCCGGGGCACCCCCCCCCCCCCCCCCCCCCGAGGGAATTCCTTGGATTTTGAGAAACTCTCTGCCAGGAACTGGGGGCAGAGACCAAATAGATATTTCTTATTATGTCACAGGGGTAGAAATGACAGCCTCTTCAGTGACCCCTCCCCAGGGGAGCTTCCAGGCGGTGAGGCCGCTCGTGGGAGACCCTGGAATGGGGGCCTCCTGCCCCTGGACACGGGTGGGTGCAAGCCACTGGGGCAGTCTGGCTCTGACCCAAGGGCTTCCTCAAGCCGTGGGCAGCAGCATGCTGAGCCTGGGTCCTGGCGTGGGGCTGAGGAGCCGGCCAGGCCACACTGTCATGGCTGCGTGCCAGGGAAGCACCCGGATGGGTGGCACTGGCTCTTGCAGGCCTAACTGGAGCTAAGCCCAAGCGTGGAGCTCTCCAGAACGCTTTACGAGCCACTTAACCATCCCGAGACCCAGTTGTCCAACCACAGGAGACATAATGGCAGTGTTTACACATAAAATCGGCAAGCTGTTTTACTAGAGGCTTTCAGAGTCACAATAGCAGCTATTCGGTAAAGTTTCCCGCAAATTGCAGAAACGAAGTCCGAGAGTGGAATGATGGGGCACTAAACCACGCGGAAAAGTAATCAAAGACCATCACCGTCAAACACTCTGCCCAGAGCCAGGGAGCCGGCCAGAAAACCCCCTCCGCCCACGATGCCGAGGCCCCGCTCATAACCCCACTGAGCCTGCACCTGTCTCCGTGGAGCTTCATCTGGGAACGTAAATCACTGTTTCTCACATTTTAATCTGCACCCAGACAAACACGGCAGCTTACCTTTCCATCTCATATTCTTTCATTCCCACTTTTACAGCCTTCATTACCTGGAGGATAGACATTAAGCGAAGACATTTGTATTAAGGAGATAAGTAACAATGCCTTGTAAATAATGTATGGAACTTTTCCAAAAGAATCTCCTCTTTAAAAAAAAAATTGGTATGTGCACACAGTGGTGCAGAAATGTGACAAATTAGAACGTTTTTAAAGCTCCAAGAGCCAGGCAGTTTATTTACACCGCTCTGGAGCACTGGCGCTCAGAAGCCGACCAACACCCAGCAGGGCAGCAGGCCAGGGCGGGGAGACCCAGCAAAGGTGTGTGTGGCGCGTGCTCATGGCTCAGAAGGCTGCGACAACTGTCACTCAAAGGTCTCCTTTAACTTCATAAAACACAGACCAAATGAACTCATACGAGAGATTTTGTGGCCCAAACGACCCTTGTCTGTCTCCTGTCACAAAGCTGTGACCATCACCAAGCAGGCTCCGGGCTCCCCAGACACTCTGGATGCCCTTCAGGAAACGCACCTCCCTACATGGCTCCTCAGGTGAAGTGGACGGTGTGGGGAACACCCACATGGGGACGTTTTCAGAAAACAGACGACAGTGTGAAATGTGCCTGAATCACGGCTATGGACCAAAGATTCTCTGAAAGGAGCGGGGATGGCCGAGTGCCACTAAGCAGAGCTCTGTCCCCCTGAAGCGGCGACTTCTCTCTGGGAAAGTCCCTGAGGGGGGCCTCATAGTGAGGAACTGGGGCACAGCCTCTGCTGCCCCCGCCTGGCCCCATCACCTTGTCTCCAGCCTGATGTGACACTTCCTGCGTGCTGTGACGCTGGAGACAAGCGCCACCACAACCCTGCTCCCTGCTCTCTTGCCCGACCCAGCCAGAATGGCACATCCCACGCACCAGCACCCGGCTTACCTCCCGGTGGGCCTCGCTGGAGACCCTATTGGTGTAGCGCAAGACCTCCAGCTCCATGTCCGTCTTAAAGACCCGGCTTCAGAGATGAGAGAAAGAAAGTGCAAGTCAGTGACTTCCAGCAGGGGCTGGCAGGACCCCCGCAGCGAGACCTCGGGGCCCACCACACTGCCCAGCTTGGGAAGGAGCACAGGGCCAGGGTGGGCCCAGCCAGGTGCCGGTGTCGGGGTGCTGGCAGGGTGGGCCACCGAGCCTCAGGAGTGATAAGCTGCACTCAGCAGGCCCGTCCTGCCCTAACGCGGCCTCAGGTGTACAGCTGTTTCCAGTCTCAAGATCTAGAAGCCACTCTGGTGCTGGAAGAAGCCGAGATTCTGCAGCCAGACACATCTTGCCTCACTGACACTATTTCCTCATCCTTCGAATGGGGGTACAATCTACATGGTGAGGCTGCTGGAGCTGAAGCTTACGTGTGCTGACTCCAGGGCTCTGCGCAGTTGGCTGAAGAGCTCTCCCGTGTCCTCCCTGCCCCCACCTACCTGCCCAGGGACAGCCCAGGAACACCATGTGACTCAGGCCCCTGCCTGAGATGGGGTGGGGGTGGGGCTGGGGGGCGGGGATGGGACAGGACTACAAGGGATGGGAGGGACTGGATGGAGTGGGGAGGTCTGGCCACTTCCAGCCATGAGTGCAGGTATGAATGTGGAAACAGCTGGTCTGCAGAAATGCAGGAGAACAGGAGCAGACAAGAGAGACACAGCAATGAGAGGGGGGTTATGGGGGGCAGGCAGGCACAGCCAAGAGACTTTACTTCCTTTCCAGACTCAGTTGGGCCTCCTGCAACTGGACTCCAGGGGGTGCCTGGGGTCCTCACAATAAACTCATGTTAATTTGCCTAAATTTGGTCAGGTTTCTGGTCTTTGTAATCAATCTCATCCCCAAGTAAGACTGACGTAGATAAACTACACAAATATGTTTTCTACCTCTACCTTCCAAACAAGCACCTCCAAGTCACGCGTGTTTCAGTGGCAGCCAGGCCCAGTCATGAGGAGTGCAGAGTCCTCAGTGCATCCCTCACAGCCGGCTCTGTTCTCTTCACAGAAGGTGACCCACCTTCACCAAGGCTCCCCCAGGGCCGTCTCCCTTTCTCAAGATGAACACACTCAACCACCCTCGAGACCAGCAAAGCCGGAAGTCTGAGGATGGCAGACAGCGCCTGCCCCTCATGCACAGTGTGCCTCTCGTCCAGCCACTGTCCGTCCTCTGAAGCCTGCCATCCTCAGCAGCTCTCGGCTGAGACAGGCCAAGGACGGCAGGGAAGGCACCGCCACTGCCATCAGAGGCAGAAGACCCTCGGGACTTCACAGCAGCAGCCCGACCCAGCCACTGGCCCACACGGCCTCCACGCTGCCACCTGGCTGGGACGGCCAGCCACCTGTCACCAGGAAGTGAGGAAGGCATCTTGCAACAGTAACGCCCTCCTAAGACCATAAACCTTCTGGGCAACGTGGAAGACAAACCCCAAGCCCCATGAGACTGTTTCCAAGTGAACGCCCCTTGTTTCTTGAGGCGGCAGACCCCGAAGCCTAAGAACTTGCTCTTTATCATCATAAGGGGGCCTCTGACTCCACAGCAGGGCGCTGGAGCAGTCCTACCTGGGGGACAGAAAGCTTGTTCCTCTGCCCTGGAGGATGAGGGTCAGAGCCAAGGGTGGGACTCATGAGCAGATCAGGCTCCTGAGGTCCAAATCCGCTCAGAGGGTAAGCTACCAGCCCCTGGTGCCTCGTTCCCCACTGCGGCCATGCTCAGCACCAGCCCGAGGAACCGGTAAGCAGGGAGTGGGCCCCTCTGTTCTTGAATGTAGTGATGAGCAGGCGGGCGCCAGCCCAGGCTGCACCCACCTTAAGATCTTGGCCTCTCCATCCAGCTTAGATCCCTGGGACACCCCTCCAGCCACCATTTTAGACTCCTAGGCCCTGTGCCCATCCATCCACATGGGCTTGGCCAAACCCCCATGAGGGACAAACCAGGGCCTGTGCCTGCTGTGTGTGCTCCTGGGCCCCGAGGGCTGTGGGGAAACCCCAAGGCTGGGCAGCTGGAACGACAAGCTCCTAGTCACCAGCCCAGCCCCGGCCTAGGCAGGACCCCAGTTCTGCCATGAGCTGCAGGGGGCTACTCTCAACTTCCCCCTTCCTAAGATCTCCTAGCGCCCCCTCCCCTTCTCAGCAGATAACGACCTCACCTCCTATTCACTGAGGACACAGAGGCCAACAGGTGGGCACAGTCTCACCTCTTTGCCAAATTCCCAAGCCTTCCCCTCCCCCCTCCCTGCCTTACAAGGAAAGGGGTGCCATGCCCTCTTCCGATGAGGCTCAGCCCCAACACACACACCTGGGCTCAGATCCCAGCCCAACCTACTCCAGCCCCCGGCCCCTCTTACTGGAAGCTGTGTGAGCACTGGCTTAGCTCCTCCTCCTCCAGCCAAGCTCAACCCCGCACATTTCCAGACAGGAAACCCTAACAGTCCTCGCCTCCAGAGGAGGAAGAAGAGCAGCTTTCCCGTTTTACCTCGAACCTCTTCTCCATCTGCTCCTCTCCCCTCTCCCTTCTCCTCTTCTCCCTTCAGCCCCACCATTCTGCCAGCCGCCTTCTCAGCAACATGTGGAATAATGACCCCAGGCTGCCAAATCCAGGGGCATTCTGTGACCTCTCAGAGGAAGAGGCACAGTGACCCCTGCCCCCTCTGGCATGGCTCACTCACCTGCTCCCCCTCCTTCCTCTCCCTGAAAGGTCCTCCCCTCCCTGCCCCTCAGCTTTGCCCTGCACCTTCTCCCAACACCTCCACCTCTGGCACAGGCCTCCCAGCTGCACTTCCACTTGCAGGTCCCCCAGGCTCTTCTAACTCAGTGGGACAGAAATTCCCACCCGCCCACATGCCCCATCTTAAACCACAGCTCTGCCACTGCCCTGCTGCTTCCACAGAAATGGGCATCCTCCTGGACACCTCCTTCTCGCCTGCCCATCACTCCCACATCCAACCACTAACCAAGGGCTGCGATTCCACCCCCACAACCTCACTCAGACCCTCTGTCCTCTCCATCCAGACCCTGCTCCCTCCAGCCTGGACAACCTCTCCTGCCTTGTCTGGCCTCCAAATCCCCAGCTCTGTGTGCTCCCCGATATGCTGAAATGCAAAGCTGATCATGCTTTCCCTTGCTTAAAGCCTTTTGGGGGCCTCTAGACGTCCTTGGGATGAAGTTAAAAGTCTACATGGTGATGCATGAGGCTCCCCAGGCCCCACCCTGCCTGTCTCCACCCCCTACCCGCACCCACCCCCACAGCCAACTCCTTTGCCGCCTGGAACTGGCTCCTGCCCTTTCATCCTGCAGCACCAGCTGAAAGGCACCTTTCTCAGCATGGGGGAGGGGCTCCCTCCATCCTCCCTCCCCCCCTCAGGCTAAGTCCCCTCTCCATGGTCCTGGGCAGGCTGTTGGAATCCTCACTCAGCTATCACACTTGTCATTTTCACTCATGTCTCCTCCTAAGGCCCAGAGCCCTGGAGGGCAGGGTCCTACGCTGGAACAGTGCCCGACCCAGAGCACACACACAGCAACCACGGGTTAGAAATGGCATCGGGGCATTGCACCAATGCTGGAGACCACCTTACTTCCAACAGGAGAGATAATGGCTCACTCCAGAAAGGAAAGGAAACCTCCTCTACTCCAGCCCGGGGAGTTCACCGGGTCAGCGTTCGATGTGGCTCAGCCTGGCATGGCCTGGGCAGGATGAGGGCACAGCCTCCCCAGGCTTCAGCAGCCCAGACTCCCACTGCCTCGTCCCCAGCCACACAGGCAGCCCCAGGAACTGACGCCCAGGGGCCACCTCATGGGCTCTCCACAGGGCCCCCTCCTTGCAGCTAGAGCCCCTCCTTCTGGAGATGCGCTGGGAAGAGCAGGCCATTAGCCCCAGGAGAAAGGAGACTGGAGCCAAACCACACTCTCGTCCCAGCAGAGACGAAAAGCATGCTCAGCCATCGAGGCCCAGACTCAGGCTTTCTCTTCTGATTTGACTTTGGCGAAGATGACAAACTAGGCCTCTAGCTGGTTTACTCAGGACTCACTTTTTCAGTCACATTAAAAAAAAAAAAAAATCAAACTGAACCAGGGCAAATTATCCAAATTATCCCACAAAGGCCGTTCTCTGACAAAACCGGCCTGGCTGAGCACTGGCCTGGCCCAATTTAACCCAAGCTTTAAAGGCCCTAAAAATAGACGTCTGCCATGTGCTGGCTTACCCAGTTATCCACAGGGTACTCTCTCTGGCCCACGCACCAGGCCTGGCTCAGTTATCTCCATGACACAAGTGCCAGGACCTGTTTCTTAAGATTACTGCAGAAAATAAGAAGACCTCCCAGCATTCTGCACAGTTTCTCCCTGTCTTCAGGAAGAATTCACTGCCCTGAGTCTGATGAGGCTATTTCCGTCACTCCTGACCACAAAAGGGCAAGGAGAGGAGGATTCTGCTGTGGTCCAGCCTCTGTAGGCCCACAGGACCCTGGAGGGAGGGATGCTTAGTGTCACATCACCCCAGCCTTGTCTGGCCCGAGGATGTGTGGGGTGGTGGTTAAAAATATGATCTGCAAGGTTTCTATCCCCAGGAGAGGACGAAGGCCGCCTCCTCCATGAAGCATCGGAGGACCCGGGCTCAGGACAGGACAACGCTGATGCCACTTAAGAGGCCCGGGCAGAGGCAGCCCAGGCTCCTCAACCAGCAAGAGGAGGTGCCTGACGTGTGCGTGGGAGACTCAAGCACTGCATGGCCCCATGCAGGGTGCTGGGCTCACGGCCATGCCCACGGGCATCACCACATGGAGGGGCTGCTCACGGAGGAAGGCGGAACCACCAGTGGGGGGGTGGGAGGGCCTCCTCTACGCCTGGCCCAGAGTCCCCTGCTACGGGCTGGAAAGGACAAGAACTGGACTAGGGTGAGATTCATTTGTGCAATCTTTTTTTCTTCTCCTTAAATATTCACAGGTCACAAAACTGCCTCTGAGTTATAAACCCAGGATTAAGACATCAATTAACTGAGGTCTGGATGCTCCACTGATTAAAACAGTAGCAAGACAGGATGGAGTATTTCCAAGATCAGTCTCTAAGCATCCAAATCCCACAGCATTGAGTAAAACCCATCGGAAGGGGCAGGAATTCCACCTCTCCCGGATACAAATGTGTAAGGGATGGTTCCGTGGGAGCAGGTGGGCAAGAATTCAACACCACAGGACTCCCAGGACCATTCCTTCCACACCCCACAACCCAGGGCTGCACAGAATAAACATCCCAGAACAGGAGGGCAGAAAAGGAGCCGGGTGGAATTATATTTCCCCAGGAGACTCGAATAATAAGTGCTCTTGAAGAAACCAGAGCCATGACGAAATGAGGGCTTGGCTCAGCTGTGCGGGAGCGTGCCTGAGACCTGACGGGCGCCAGCAGACACGGGCCACGTGTGGGGAGCCACAGGAGGGCCCCCTCCACACCCCGGACCAGGGCCTGGCCGCACCCTCCTCTCTGCCCAATGCTCCCACGTTCTGTCTCCCGCCTTCTGACACACAGGAGGTCAAGTTCTCACTCTGCCCTAGGATCCCCACTTTCCACTTGGCTTTCTGTGAACTACAGGTGAAATGCCGATTGATCAGGAGACAAAGACAGCAACCCTAGTGGAATACTGTTCACATGCACACCAAGAATCTAGGTCATCATCTACGTACCTTTTCTAATTTGGGACACATTACTCAGGACGTAGGATGCTGGTGTGCTTCGGCCCCTGACCATCCACACCTCACTACCTCCCGTGCACAGAAACACCAGGAGTAGAAATAGATGTGTTACCCGACTGCCTGATTAATAGATGCAGGACACCTTCGCTCGGTGCAATTAACAGTTCTAAAACCGGCCTATGACTCAATTTCAGAGTCTCACTTAAAACCCAAGAAGGCGCACGGCAATTGCCGACACGCTTGCTCTTCTGTGACGCTTTCAGAGGCACTTAGCTAAAATCCAAGGCATCAAGCTATCAGACAGGACAAAAGCGTCTCCTTTTATTCCTACCCTACCTTCAGATCCATTCAATCATCTGCAGACTGGGAAAGCAGCACCACAAGCCTAAATCACAAAGTGCAACGCCGGCTCTTATTAAGTTTCAACTTTTGACCTCCACATTCAAACCGCAACGCCCAGCACAAGAAAAGAAATTATCGGTTATGATCTCATGTGTGCAGGGAAGAGTATGATTATGGAAGAATTTACAGGAAATCAAAAAGGCACTGTTGAGAGAATGGAAAACAATAAAGCAGTCACAGAAAGGAAATGAATGACACCCAAACCAAAATGAGAAATGAAGCTTGCCTGTGCTCGGAGAGGATGCTCATGCCTCCCAGTCAGACAGGCTCGGGAGGACACCCAAATTCCCACCCAGATGCTAAGAGGGAGCTGGGGTGCCTGTCGGGGGCAGGGCGTGTGCTGGAGGAAGCTTAGCTGCTCGGCCCCTGGCACCCACCCCTTGCACCCTGGCCTCACACAAGCCCCGTTCGGGGGCTCCACCACCCCTGCATGTCCAGTGGCCAGGAGTGAACTGAGAGAAGGCTGACACCCAGGCAGGCCCCCACCCTCCAGGTCCTCCTTGGAGCCACGAGGGGCAGCACAAAATTCACTTCTACTCTGCAGGTGAGAAAAACAGGCTCAGCTGTGTAGACTGAATATTTGTCTCCCTCCAAATTGATACGTTGGAATCTAATCCCCAGTGTGCTGGTGTTACGAGGTGGGCCTTTGGGAGGTGCTTGGGTCATGAGGACAGAGCTCTCACGAAAAGGACTGGAACTCTTGTAAAAGGGGCCCCAGAGAGCTCCCTGCCCCTTCTGCCGAGTGAGGACACAGCGCGAAGAAATAAACTCCTGTGGTCCAGAAGCCGCCCAGCCTACGGTGATTGGTAGGGCAGCCTGAAAGGGCTGAGATGCTCAGTGAATCTCAGGTCCACACTGTGAGTGACTGTTTTACAGATGAAGAAGCTGAGCCTCAGAGAAGTTAAACGACTTCCCGAGGGGCAGGCTGGGGTTGGAATTTGGATAGGCCTGAGTGGATGGCTTTTCCATTACCCCAGGCAACTCCTCTCTATGAGGCCGAGAGAGAGGGGGTGAGAAAAGTATTCAGACACAGGTGCCTGAAGCTGCCCCGACGAGTTGTAACATCACGTCAGGGAAAGCTCCCCCGTCTCGTAACTGGGGGACCTGCTGCCATTCCACCCAGAACACTTCCTCCAGTTAGTCCAGCAGGGCGGTGATCAGGGCTCCGACAGGTCTCACCGAGAATGACTGCAGTCACCAGAGGCCAGAAGCCACGCGATTAAAACACACCCCCGCGGCAGTAAGGACAATGTGACATTTCTGAAATAGTTCTACTGCCATCAAATGCCAAATAAGTCCTTTTGGCTGCTCAGTTTAATAGAGTTGAAAAGTATTCTTATGAGCGCAGATCCACCTCACAGCCTTGGAAATGTCACTAGAATTGGAGCGCGCTTGTTCCGAAGTGACAAACTAATGACTTATCCCCTGGGAGACGCCGGGGCGCACACCAGCCATGGTCTCCAGAACATGCGAACTGTAAGCGACCAGGAGGGAATGGCACCTGCAAGGCATACGTGGACGTGGGCCTGTTCCTGAGCATCCAGGATTTATTCTGACAACTAGGAGGACAGACGGGCTAGGCATTTGTTACTTCAGAAAAACAAGCAGCAGCAGCTGTGAACTGGAAGGACGCAGCCCCCAGCCTCACAGAGTATGTGGCCATGCCGGGCACTGGGCCAGGTGGCCCAAAGAGCCAGGCTGGCCTGCCTGCCCACCAGCTACCCTAATGGTCAGTATCGATGCCTGTCGACAGCCCTCAGGTCATCAACTCTGGCCCAGCCTCTTTGACTGACACCTGCCTCAAACTCAACTTAGCCCAAACAAGTCCCCCAATCTGCCACAGCACCTGCCTCTCCCAGCCGTCCCCATGTTGGTAACACACCACCCAGCTGCTCAGGATAAAAATCCAGAGTCACCTTCAACTCCACCCTCCACTCGGCCGTCACAGCGGGTTCCTCCCAGGAGCACCTCCCCTGACTGCCGCTTACTCTCAGTTCTGTCACACCATGCCACCTGGACCCTGCAGCAGCCTAACTGGCAACCTGTTCCCCCTCTTGCTCTACAACTGAGTCTCCAGCCTAAGGCCAACATGGCTTTTAAACACGCAAACCTGATCCTACCATTCTCCTGCTTAAATCCTTCAAAGGTTTCCCATGGTTCCCATTTCTCTCAAGCTGATCCCATGCTGACTTAGCCTGTCTCTCCCATGGCCCTCAGGCGCCGCTTCCCCAGGGTGTGGCGCTACTGCGGCTATACAAAGCCACCCCCTTTCTCTTGTCTCCCCAGCCTCTGAACAAGTGGTCCCTCGGTCTGGATCATTCTCTCTTCTTCCCCACTCTGCGCTTCTTTCAGCCTCACCAGCACACTCATATTGTCCTTCCGGTCACAGTGTTCCTAAGCTCCAAGCCTACGTGAGTGAGATCTCCCAACCAGACAGGGACACTTCACCAAGTGGCCTTAGGCTCAGAGGTGAGGAGTCCACACACCTCCCAGTCAGGGGATGATGTGGCACAGGCTCTGCCTCACCTCCCTTCTACATTCAGAATAAGTGCAGCAAATAAAAAATGTCCTGGTGGTATCCAAGAGCAACTTGACAGCTCAGGGAAAAAGTAGTGGCCCATTCGAGTTGGGGGGCCACTTCCAGGGTGCACAGAGGCGGTGCCCGACCTGAGAAAGCCGGCTGTGCTCAGGCAGGGGCTGCTCGCATCAGCAAGAGGAGAAAGCAGGCAACAGAAGAACATGCGCAACGTGATGCCCACTAGTCAAGTCCCAGGCGTGATTCGTGAAAAACAGGTTTACCCTTCCAGTAATAGGATTATGTATGATGTTTATTTTTACTCTCTTCACTATCCACTTTAACTGAGCTATATGAGTTTGGCTTACTCATGGTAGGATTTTTTAAAAGACTCCTAAATAAAGGAAAAGATAAGAGAAATTTAAGTGACTCATGCCCTTTTGGAAAAACAGACCAACTGACAAACAAAAAAAAAACAAAACAGAAGAGGCTGAGAGAAGAGGTTCTGGGGACCACCTTGTCTGAGGGGCTTGCTGAGAAGAAGGGGGCAGGAACAGCAGGATCTCTGACCTCCCTGAGCTGAGCACAATCAACAGCCAAGGGGACCACAGGCCATACTCACCACTCCACAATCTCCGGATGAAGAATGGTGTTGTTGACATTGAACCTAGAGAGAGAAAACAAATCAAGCCCATTAGTTCAATGGTCTATTATCCCCCAGCAAGAAATACCTAATCAAGACATGCCAAGAGAGGGGCTTAACCAGAGAATGTCCTCAACTTTAGCCTCATGAGTCCCTGGCCCACAGAAGGCCCACACTTCACTTCCTGCAGCAGACTTGTCAGCCTGGGCCACATCCTCTAAGCGCAGTCAGTTGGAGAACAAGCTGCTTGGCTGCAAAACCCCACCTCCACCCTTGCTAGGCAGACAGCAGAGTCTCTTCCATCAAGTGTACCAACATATATATAAGGGGAGTCCCAGAAGAAACACATAGAGAGAAAGGAGCAGAGGAATACGTGAAAAAAGTATGGCCGAAAAGTGCACCAAATTAATGAAAAAGATTCACCTATACATTCATAAAGCTCAATGAGCTCCAAGTAGGGTAAATTCAAAGAGAATCCACATCTAGACATATCATAATCAAACTGTCAAAAGACAAGGAGAAAATCCTGAAAGCAGCAAAAGAAATTCATCAGATACAAGGGATCCTCAATAAGATTAATGGCTGAATTCTCCTCAGAAACTACAGAGGCCAGAAGGCAGTGGGATAATGTATTCAAAGCACTAAAAGAAAAAAATCTGTCAACTAAGATTGTATATCCAGCAAAGCGATGCTTCAAAAATGAAAGAGAAATTAAAACAATCCCAGATAAACGAAAACTGAGAGAATTCATCACAAGAAGACCTATCCTACAATCCTATGAGAAATACTAAAGGGACTCTTTCAGGCTGTAGTGAAAGGACACTGGGGATAACTCATATCCACATGAAGAAAAAGGGCACTGGTAAAGGTGACCACATGGGTAACTATAAAGACAGTGTAAATGTATTTTTTGTTTGTAACTCCTTTTTTCCTCCAATCTGACTTAAAAGACACCTGCATAAAGCATTAATTGTAAATCTGTGTTGATCAGCACAAAATGTACAAAGCTGCGATCTGTATATAACAACAGCACAAAGGAGTTGGGGAATAGAGCCACACAGCAGCAAAATCTTTGTATATTATTGAAGTCAAGTTGATACTAATGCAAACTAGATTGTTACAAGCTGAAGAGGTCATCTGTAATCCCCTGGGTAACCACTAAGAAAATGAATAAAGCATATAGAAAATGAAGTGAGGAACAATCAAAACTACCTGCTACACAAAAAATCAACTAAATACAAAAGAAGGTAGTAATGGAGAAACTGAGGAACAAAAGCACTATAACAAACAAAATGGTGGGAGGAAGTCCTTGCTTATCAGTAATTACTTTAGATGTAAATGGATTAGATTCTCTAATTAAAAGGAAGAGATTAGCACAATGGATGAAAAAAAATATGACCCAACTATATGCTCTAAAGAGACACATTTTAGATTCACAGTCACAAATAAGTTGAAAGTGAAAAGATGGGGAAAGATATATGATGCAAACAGAAACCAAAAGGGAGCTAGAATAGCTCTCATAACATCAGACAAAAAAAAACTTAAGATAAAAAGTTTTACTAAAGACAAAGAAAGACATTTTCTATTGATAAAAGGATCAATTTGGGAAGAAGATAGAATAATCATAAACATAGCACCAAACAACAGAGCCCCAAGATATATGAATCAAAAACTGACAGAATTGGAAAAGAAATGGACAATTCAACAACAATAGTTGGAGACTTCAATACTCCACTTGTAGTAATGGACAGAACAACCAGATGGAAAATCAACAAGGAAACAGAAGGCTCGAACAACACTATAACCAACTAGACCTAACACACATCTCTAGAATACGCCACTCAGCAACAGCAGAACACCCATTTTCTCAAGTGCACATGGAACATTCTCCAGAACAGACCATATGTTAGGCCAAAAACAAGCCCCAATAAATTTAAAAGACTTATAATCACAGTAAGTATGTCCTCTGACCACTGTGGAATGAAATTAGAAATCAATAACAAAAGAAAAACAGGAAAATTCACAAATATGTGGAAATTAAATAATGGACCCTTAAATAACCAATGCATCAATGAAGAAATCACAAGGGAAGCTAAAAATACTCTGAGATGAATGGAAACAAAAACACAACATACCAAAACTTAGGATGCAGCTAAAGCAGTGCTTATAGGGAAATTTATAGCTGAAAATGCCTATATTAAAAAAGAAGAAAGCTATTTCAAATCAATGACTTAGCCTTCTACCTTAAGAAACTAGAAAAAGAAAAGCAAACTAAACCCAAGGAAAGTAGAAGGAACAAAATAATAAAGATCAGAACAGAAACAAATGAAACAGACAAGAGAAAAACAATAGAGAAAATCAACAAAATCAAAACTTGGTTCTTTGAAAAGATCAACAAAACTGACAAAGCTTTACCTAGACTAACCAAGAAACAAAGAGCAGGCTCAAATTACTTAAATCAGCAGTGAAAGAGGGGACACTACTACTGACTTAACAGAAACAGAAACAATTGTAAGGGGCTATGATGAACAGCTGTATGGCAACAAATTAGATACGCAAGATGAAATGGACAAATTCCTAAAGACACAAACTACCAAAACTGACACAAGAAATAAAAAATCTGAGCAGACCTATAACAAGTAAAGAGACTGAATCAGTAATCAAAAACTTCTCACAAAGAAAAGCCCAAGACCAAATGTCTTCAGTGGTTAACTCTACCAAATGTTTAAAGAAGAATTAACACAAATCCTTCATAAACTCTTACAAAAGGTAGAAGAGGAAGGAACACTTTCTAACTCATTCTATGATGTTCCTATTACCCTGATACCTAAAGCAGACAAAGACATCACAAGAAAACTGCAACAAAAATCTCTAATGAACACAGACACAAAACAATCTTCAACAAAATACTAGCAAACAGAATCCATCAACATATAAAAAGGATACACACACCACGACCAAGTGGGATTTATCCCAGGAATATAAAGTTACTTCAACATACAAAAATAATCAATGTAATATACCATATTAATAGAATATAGGACAAAACCATATAGATGTAGAAAAAGCATCTTACAAAACCCAACACCTTTTCATGATAAAAAACTCAATGAACTAGGAGGAGAAGGGAACTTCCTCAACCTGATAAAGGGTATCTACAAAAAACCCATAACTAACGTCATACTTAATGGTCAAAGGCTAAGAGCTTTCTCCTAAGATGAGGAACAAGGCAAGGATGTCGTCTCTCTCCACTTCTATTCAACATTGTACTAGAGGGTCTAGCCAGAGCAATCAGCCAAGAAAAAGAAATACAAGGCATCCACATTGGAAGTGAAGAAGCAAAAAAACCAATCTTTGTTTTCAGATGACGTGATCTTGTAGAAAATCTGTAAGCAATCCACAGGAAAAAAACTATTAGAGCTGGTAAACAAGTTTAGCAAGTTCACAGGACATACGATCAACATACAAAAATCAATTCCATTTCTATACACTAGCAATAAACAATCCGGAAATAAAATTAAGAAAACAATTCCATTTACAATAGCATCAAAAAGAATAAAATACTTAGGAATACATTTAACAAAAGAAGTTCAAGAATTATACACTGAAGATTACAAAACATCACCTAAAAAAAATCAAGAAGATCTACATAAAAGGAAAAATATCCCGTGTTCATGGACTAAAAGACAATATTGTTAGGATGAGAATACTCCCCAAATTGATCTACAGATTTTTTTTTTAAAGATTTTAATTTTCCTTTTTCTCCCCAAAGCCCCCCAGTACATAGTTGTGTATTTTAGTTGTGGGTCCTTCCAGTTGTGGCATGCAGGATGCCGCCTCAGCATGGCCTGATGAGCGGTGCCATGTCCGTGCCCAGGATCTGAACCAGCAAAACCCTGGGCCGCCAAAACAGAGCACGTGAACTTAACCACTCGGCCACGGCGCCGGCCCCTAATCTACAGATTTAATGCAATTTCTTTCTATCAAAACCCTAGCTGGCTTCTTTACAGAAATCGACAAGTTGATCCTAACATTTATACAGAAATTCAAAGGACTGAGAATAGCCAAAACAATCTTGAAAAAGAGAAACAAAGTTGGAGGACTGACATTATCTGCTTTAAAAATTTCGTATACAGCTACAGTCATAAGACAGTGTGGTACTGGCATAAGAGTAAACATATAGATAAATGGAATAAAATTAAGAGTCCAAAAATAAATGCAACATTTATGGTCAATTAACTTTTTTTACTATGGTAAAATACACATAACACAAAAATTTGCCATTATCTTTTTTTTTTTTTTGCTGAGGAAGATACACCCTGAGCTAACATCTATTGCCAATCTTCCTCTTTTTGCTGAGGAAGATTTACTCTGAGCTAATATCTGTTGCCAATCTTCCTCTTTTTGTATGTGAGCTGCTGCGACAGCATGGCCACCGACAGACGAGTGGTATAGGTCCGTGCCTGGGAACTGAACCCAGGTCACCAAAGCGGAGTGCGCCGAACTTAACCACTAGGCCACCAGGGCTGGCCCCATTTTAACCATTTTTAAGCATACAGTTCAGTGGCATTAAGTACATTTACACTGTTGTGCAACTGACAGCATTACCCGTCTCCATAATGTTCTATCTCACACTGAAACTCACAGCTGTTAAACAATAACTCCCGTTCCTGCCTCTTCTCAGCCACTAGTAACACTGTTCTGTTCTACGTCTCTGTGAATTTTACCACTTTATTTTAGGTGTCACATACAAGTAGAATTATACAATATTTGTCCTTGATCAACTGACTTTTGACAAAGGTGCCAAGAAAATGCGACAGGGAAAAAGACAGTCTTTTCAACAAATGTGCTGAAACAACTGGATATCCACATGGAAAAGAATGGAGTTGGGTCTCCACCTAACACCAAATACAAAAATTAACTCAAACTAGATCAAAGACCCAAATCTAAGAGCTAAAACTATAAAACTCTTAGAAAACATGAGTGTAAATCTTTATGGCCTTGGAACAAGTGATGATTTCCTAGATAATGACACCTAAAGCACAAGAAACCAAAGAAAAAACGACCGGACTTCATCAAAATTAAAAACTCTTGGCTATCAAAGGATACTTCAAGAAAGTGAAAGGAGCTGAGGGCATACAATGGAGAAAAGAAAGTCTTTTCAACAAATGGTGCTGGGAAAACTGGAAAGCCACATGTAAAAGAATGAAAATCGACCATTCTTTTTCACCATTCACCAAAATAAACTCAAAACGGATCAAAGACCTAAAGGTGAGACCTGAAACCATAAGGCTTCTAAAAGAAAATGTAGGCAGTACACTCGTTGACATCAGTATTAAAAGGATCTTTTCAGACACCATGCCTTCTCAGAGAAGGGAAACAATAGAAAGAATAAACAAATGGGACTTCATCAGACTAAAGAGCTCCTTCAAGGCAAAGGAAAACAGGATTGAAACAAAAAAACAACCCACTAACTGGGAAAAAATATTTGCAAGTCATACATCCAACAAAGGCTTAATATCCATAATATATAAAGAGCTCACACAACTCAACAATAAAAAGTCAAACAACCTGATCAAAAAATGGGCAGGAGACATGAACAGACATTTCTCCAAAGAAGATATACGGATGGCCAATAGGCACATGAAAAGATGTTCATCATCGCTGACCATCAGGGAAATGCAAATCAAAGCTACACTAAGATATGACCTTACACCCATTAGAATGACAAAAATAACTAAAACAAATAGTAACAAATGTTGGAGAGGTTGTGAAGAAAACGGAACCCTCATACACTGCTAGTGGGAATGCAAACTGGTGCAGCCACTGTGGAAAACAGTATGGAGATTCCTCAAAAAATTAAAAATTGAACTACCATACGATCCAGCTATCCCACTACTGGGTATCTATTCAAGAGCTTGAAGTCAGCAATTCCAAAAGTCCCAGGCACCCCAATGTTCATTGCAGCATTATTTACAATAGCCAAGACGTGGAAGCAACCTAAGTGCCCATCAATAGATGACTGGATAAAGAAGATGTGGCACATATATACAATGGAATATTACTCAGCCATAAAAAAGAACAAAATCGTCCCATTTGCAACAACACGGATGGACCTTGAGGGAACTATGTTAAGTGAAATAAGCCAGATAGAGAGGGACAATCTCTGTATGACTCCATGCATATGAGGAATTTAAAAATGTAGACTAAGAGAACAGATTAGTGGCTACCAGGGGAAAGCTGGGGTGGAAGGTGGGCACAAAGGGTGAAGGGGTGCACCTATAACACAACTGACAAACAATAATGTACAACTGAAATTTCACAAGATTGTAACCTATCATTAACTCAATAAAAATTAGATTAAAAATAAAAAAAGAGGGGGGCCGGCCCGGCGGCACAGTGGTTAAGTTCACACACTCCGCTTCTCGGCCGCCTGGAGTTCACTGGTTCGGATCCCGGGTGCGGACACGGCACTGCTTGGCACACCATGCTGTGGTAGGCGTCCCACATATAAAGTAGAGGAACATGGGCACGGATGTTAGCTCAGGGCCAGTCTTCCTCAGCAAAAAGAGGAGGACTGGCAGTAGCTAGCTCAGGGCTAATCTTCCTCAAAAGATAAATAAATAAATAAAAAATAAAAAACAAGAAAAACAAAGTGAAAGTGAAAAGACAACTCACAGAATGGAAGAAAACTTCTGCCAACCATACAGGTCTAGTATCCAGACTATATAAAGAACTCACAACACAACAATAAAAACACAAATAACCCAATTTAAAAATGGACAGAGGAGGGGCCAGACCGGTGGCGCAGCAAAGTTTGCACGCTCCGCTTTGGTGGCCTGGCGTTCACTGGTTCAGATCCTAGGTAGACCTATGCACCACTTATCAAGCCATGCTATGGTGGCATCCCACATATAAAATAGAGGAAGATGGGCACAGATGTTAGCTCAGGGCCAATCTTCCTCAAAAAAAAGAAAAGAAACAAGCAAACGATCTGAACAGTCATTTCTCCAAAGGAGATACACAAATGGCAGATAACCACAAGGAAAATGTTCTACATCATCAGCCATCAGGGAAATGCAAATAAAAATCACAAGGAGATACTACTTCACAGCCCTTGGATGGCTATAATAAAAATGACAGAAAAGGGAGCTCCTCTCTACTTGCTAGAAGGGATGTTGCCCGATTCATGAATCATTTAATGAGCCAAGTAGATCCTTAAAAAAAAATAGGTAACGACAGGCGTTGGCAAGGATGTGGAGAAACTGGAACCCTCATACGTCGCTGGTGGGAATGTAAACTAGTGCAGCCACTCTGGAAAATAGTTGACAGTTCCTCAAAAAGTTTAACACAGAGTTTCCGTGTGACCCAGAAATTCCATTCCTAGGTGTATACTCAAGGGAACTGAGAGCCTATGTTCACACAAAAACACTGACATCAATGTCCATGGCAGCATTATTCAAACAGCTAAAAGGTGGAAGCAACCCAAGTGCCCATCAACTGATGAATGAACAAACATAGTGTGGCATATATCCAGAGACTGGAATATTTTTCAGCCATAAAAATAAGCAAAGTACACATTTATGCTACAACACGGAGGAATTCTGAAAACACGCTAAGTGAACAACGCCAGATAAAAAGGCCACACATTGCGTGCTTCCACTTACACCAAACGCTAGAGTGGGCAAATCCAGAGAGACAGAAAGCAGATTATGGTGGCCAGGGCCAGGGCAATGGGAGTGACGGCTGATGGGTACAGGTTTCTTTCTGGGTGATGAAAATATTCTAAAATGGATTGTGATGATGCTTGCACAAATCTGTAAACATACAAAAAACACTTAGCTGTACAGTTTAAGGGGGTCAGTTGCAAGGTATGTGAATTATATCCCAGTAAAGCTGTTTTTAAAAACTTATTGAATTATGCACATAATGAATTTTATTAATGAATTTTATTATCTGTAAATTTTAGTCCAATAAAGTTGATTTATAAAAATTGACAGAATGAAAAGGAGAAATAGATAAAGCCACAAAAATAGTTTGAGATTCTCACATACCTCTTGTGGTGACAGAACAGGCTAACAGAGAAATCAGGAAAGATGCAGAAGACGCGAACAATACAGTAAACCACCTTGACTCAGTGGACGCAGGCAGAACACTGCAGCCAACAACGGCAGGATCCACGCTGCCTTCAAGTACGCACGAAACACACATAATGATCACAGGCTGGACGTTTCAATAAATTTCAAAGGGTTGAAATACAGAGAATGTTCCCTGATTACACTAGAAGTAAACAAGAAATCAGTAACAGAAAGAAAACTATAAAATCCAAAATTGTTTGGAAATTAAGCAACAGACTTCTAAATATCCACTGTTAAAGAAAAAATAATTAAATTAGAAAATAAAAACATGAGGGGCTGGCCCTGTGGCCGAGTGGTTAAGTTCGCGCGCTCCGCTGCAGGTGGCCCAGTGTTTCGTTGGTTCGAATCCTGGGCACGGACATGGCCCTGCTCATCAAACCACGCTGAGGCAGTGTCCCACATGCCACAACTAGAAGGACCCACAACGAAGAATATACAACTATTTACTGGGGGGCTTTGGGGAGAAAAAGGAAAAAAATAAAATCTTTAAAAAAAAAAAGAAAAGAAAAACACGAAATGATCATCACCAGTGAAATGCAGTTAAAGCAATGCTTAGAAGAAAACTTACAGCTCTAAATGTATATAGTAGAAAAGAGCAGCACTGAAAATCAATGATCTAAGCTTCTATCCTCAAAATGCCCCTTTCTTCTTTCTCAAGAACCTAGAGAAAGAATAAATAAAGCCTAGAGAAATTAGAAGGGTATTTAAAAGAGCAGAAATCGATGAAATAGAAAGCAAACATACAATGGAGGAGAATCTACAAAGCCAACAGTTGTTCTTTGATTAGATGAACATAATTGAAAAGGGGACTCCAGGAGACAAAAGGCTCAGGCTGGGCCACGTCCCTGACACTCTTGTGTCACATGTGACCCAGAGCTCAGGTTATCGGTGAGAGAGCTGGGGCAGCACGACACGGCCCAGCACAAAGCACAGGCCTCAGCAGAGAAGCCCCGGCAGCCTTCAACCCTCTGACCTCTAAGCCCTGTGCCGTCTCAGGTCAGGACGTTACACACAGTGCACGAGGCTTGCGACCAACCAGGGACTCTCCATGGTGTTTGGAAACCCCTATCTAATGCACCCCCACTCCTGACTGGAGGAGGGACAGGGAGGGGAGAGAAGACAGAGGCGGCGTTAGCAAGCTGAGCGAACCCCAGATCTCCAAAGCTCGCGGGATTCCTAACTAAACAAACGAGACTACTTAATTCAAAGTCAACTGAGATGTTGCAGCATCGAAGATGTACTTGTGAAAAATATCAGAGACCAGACAGCCAACGAGCTTCCGCGTGGGGGACAGGCAGCAGATGACACAAATCAAGATGACAACACAGACTGTCTCTCGTTCCGCCAAATGTCGCTTTGACGTTAGGAAATGCAACGGCCTATCTCCTAGGCAGCCGAACACGGCAGTAAACTTTCACTTTACACAATGTACGTATGAATACACACATGCACCCACGCATGCACGAGCAGCAAAATGACCCAGCACACAGACACAGATGAGAAATACACAGACACACACAGGCAGGCACACACTTAGAAAAGAGGCACACACACACAGACATGTGTACAACAGAACACACTCAGAAACAAAACAGACGCACACAGATGTGTATTCACAGACACACACATACACACAAAAACACAGTCAGACACACATAACTCAGCGACATGTAGACGCACGCAGACATACAAACACACCCAGACAGGCATACACTTAGACTAACACACAAAGATCCACAACCAAATATACACACGTACAGAAAGACAAAGACGCACACAAATGCACACTCAGACACAAAAACACTCAGAGAAACACACTCAGACACACACAGAAGCATCCAAAAGACATTCCCCACGTGGACAAGATTTAACTCAAGGTAATGAAATTTCGATATTCCTTGCTTTCAACTCTGTGCTGCTGTTCTCTACAATGAGCGTGTAATAATTGTATGACAATACAGCCCACCAGAGCCTGTGAGGGTGGGGAGCGTCCTGGAAGCAGAGGATGGTTCCCCGGTGGGCTCCACCTGCGGGCTGGCGGATGAAAGGTGAGTAGTGTGGGCTCACCCATCCCCCGCCCTGCCCCGCCCCACCCCCGGCCTCTTCCCTGCAGGTTCTCACCCACAGAGGGAGGCGAGGCTGGCCCTTGGGGGGGGGGGCTGGGGCAGTTCCTGTCCCTTCAGGAACCCTTGCTCGTGAAGATTCCATGGGCTACAATTAGAAGTTCAACCCTAAATATTAACTTGATACCTAAGTTAACACTAACCAGAAAGCCCTGGTCCCCACACCACAGACTGGCATTCTGTTGTAATCATCAGGTTTTAATAATGTCCCTCTACTTACTGGGTTTAAAAATTCACATCTATGAATATTAATATTTTTGCATTAATAATCCCCAAATTCAGCAATTTCATATTTAACTGCTTATTTAAATGGAATTAATATGTAACCAATTGTCTTCAAATATGCAAGGCAATTTAAGTAAATGCCAAAAGATAAGAAATACCCTTATTCTGAATAACCAGCTGACGTAGAAGATCGACCATATTTCTCTGTCAGAAGTCATGGAACACAGCCCTCTGTACTCCCTACCCCCCACCCCCCAGGGCCCTGGGCACAGACTCCACCCGCCTTGGAGGGAACTGTCTCAGGCCAGGAAGCTACCCCCATAGGCCACTTGGCCCCCCACAGACCAGCTCTTTCCCTTCATGGTCAGTCTCTCTCTCTCAGGAAAATCTGTTCGACCTCCTCAGATGCTAACAAAGATTTACCGTGTCTGACTTCGGTCCCAGGCTGCAGGAACCAACCGCTCCAGGCAGCCGTGATGCCCACCGCCCGCAGGCAGACGCCTCGCGTCCTCTTTAGGGTGGAGCTAGCCTCATCGCAGCCTCGCCTAGCCCCAGCCCCAGCCCAGCCCCGGCCAAGCCTCCCCAGGACGTGGCAATGCACACCTGACCCTGTCCTCTGGCCAGAGCCCACGGGCAGGCCTGCTGCTTCCACACCTTCCCTGCGGGGTGCCCTGCTACAATCCCGCCAAACATGGAGCTGTGGTCACAGCCCAAACTCAACGCGAGGCCCAACACCCTGTCCCCACTTGCGCCCTTCACCCCATCATCATCACACCCATGATTCCCCAGGGAGGGTGAGGCCACAACCCTTGGTGAGCCCAGGGGCCCCAGACCATGGGACATCCCAGTGCATGTCTACCACCCCCACCCGGCCTCTGCCTCCCTGTTCCCTCTGCTCCGGGTCCTTTACTGTCCCCACCATTGTGAGACCTGGCACACTCCCTGCCGTGGGCAGCAGGCGGCCTGGCTCTGCTCTGGGAAGGCTGAGGTCTCCCAGCACCAAACCCACAGCCCCACCAAGGCAACAGACCCGAGGCAGCCACCCCAAGGAACCACACCTGGAGAGGTCACAGGCCAGCTGCCCAGCTGGACAGGGCCTGGAGGCTCTGGCACAGGAGCACAGATGAGGCCACTGTTCTACCACAAGCTGCATCCCCGCCAGGCCAAGGATAAAGGCGGCCTGGGAGGGCCCATCGGGACAAACGCAGAGTCCAAACCTGAACTTCTGCCAACGTAGGTCAGTCATGGATCCAAGACGGGAGGGGTTTCAGAGAAGCTGAAAGTGTCAAAAACACAGATTCCAGGAGGAAGGCGCTTCATTAGGGCAGTGAGAAGCGACCAGTGATGGAAGCAGCTGAGCAGTGGAAAGGAGGATGACAGCAAGATTCATCTTACTTAGGAACCAGGCTCTTACTATCCCCAGCAAACAGCAGGAGACGCTCACAGCAGGCCTGTGAACGAGGTCGCTGAGCCACAACCGCCCTCCAGGACAAGGGCCTCCCCAGCCAGGCACAGAAGGCAGAAGGTGGCAGGGCGGAGGTGCTGGCAGCGGGGTGGGTGGCAGGCAGGGGGCTGAGCTGCACCCAGACCCCAGGAATACAGACATCACTTTCCAAAGGGCAGGGCAGGCAGGGGGCCTGAGGCCAGTGCCTACAGCTTGCAGGGTGGGGGCCCCCAAATGGAGCCACCCCTGAGGGCGGAGCCACCCCTGAGGGCGGAGCCACATGAAGGTGCCACAGGGGATGTCAGGCTCAAGGGAGGTCGGAGGGACGAGCCTCCGGGGGGACAGGAGGGAAGGCAGTACCACAGGCAGGCCCGGGGACCCCGAAGCAGAGACACAGGGGAAGGACACACCTGCAGCACTGCAGCCAAGTCAGCAAACCCAGCCGACACGGGGCTGGACACGAATCCCCCAGCTCCTGCCTGGAGGGCAGCTCTTGGGCCAGCCCAGCGGTGAGGGGCCTGGGGAGCGCCCCACAGTCAGTCCCAGTCTTGACTGGACCATGGGCTGGAGGGGGACTAGCCTCGTGCCCGGGGAGAGTGTGCCAAGTTAAGCAGTCCCCGGCTCTCCTAGAAAGCCCCCCAAGGCTGGCCAGGTGGGGTGGGGGTTCAGCCAAGCACAGGATCCTCCGGGCTCCTGGCAGCGGCCCTTGGGACTCAAGAGGCCAGGGTCTGCTGAGTAGGGGGGAGGTCAGTTCACAGAAGGACTCCTCCCAGGGAGTAGGGTGAGGCCTCAGTTTCACTACCCACTGACAGCGATGACGTCCTGGGGCCCCCACCCCCACCTCTCTCCAGGAAACCTTAGGGAGAGGGCAGCAGAGCTCTGCTCTCAGCGGCCACATCCTGAGCTCCCATCCAGGAAGCACACCCACCATACCATGGCTGGACCTGTCCCCAGGGTGCTGAGGAGGTCTTCTCTAGAGCAGAGACTTTGGAGCGGGCAAGCAAAGACCCCACAGCCGAGAAGCCCCACAGCTCACTGACATCCGGGAATCTTATCATCAGTGATCCTGGAGCCCACCTGGCCCACTGCACAGACGGGGAGACTGAGCCCTAGAGGGGCATCGGAGCTTGACAGAGGTGTGCTTGTGCGCAACTGTTTACTGAGCACCAGCTCCACGCCAGGCTCCAGAGGAGCAGGTCTCGTTTCATCCTCAGACAAGCCCAAGCAGCTCTATGCTACAGGTGGGGAGCCGAGGCTCAGAGGGCCATTTCTGCCGAGGTCACAGAACCAATCAGTGTGGCAGCTCCCTCCTCCCAGCTCAGGGCCCTCCTCATGGGAGGAGGGCCTGGCCATAGAACAGAGACAGTAGAGACACTCTGTGGTGATAGTGGAGGCAGGTGAGCAGGGCACCAGAGCGCTGGCACCCACACCTGGCAGTGCTGGGGAGCCCAGGGGAGGCTGGCCCAGGATGGGGAGCAGCGGGCTGGTTGTGCCCCGCCCCACCCCCGCAAAGGAAAGACAGCGGCTCCGTGGCCAGCATTTCAACAAGCGGGGCTGGGCTAATCACTGCCCTCGTGGGAGGCGTCGCCGCTCCGAGAAACTCCCAAGAGGATGGGGGGATTCATGCAAAGAAAAGCAGCACACCTGACACCCGCTGCCCCAACTCCACCACTCTTACCACTGGAGAACTGATACATATTTATGAGCGCATAATCCTCCCTAATCACCCCTACATCACGCATACCCACAAACTCCCGTGGCTTAGGCTCATACATAATTATAAGACGCTTCCTCTGCCACTGCCTCGGTCCAGCAAAGGACAACAGAGGTCATGGTGTGCAGAGGAACCATGGGGGGAGGGGCTGGGGGCTGCCCTGCTGGCAGACCAGAGGAGCAGATGGCCCCTGCAGCTTCCAGGCCACACAGACCCCCAGGGCCAGTCGCCAGGCAGCCTAGGGACACAGGCAATGGCTGGCAGGCAGCACTCTCCAGGGGTCAGGGTGTGAGGGGCCAAGGAGGGTGAGGGCCCGCTTTCCCTGGGCCCAACAGCTGCCCTCTGTCTGGAGAGGCCGAGAAGGGGGAACGGGGTTTGGGTCTTGGCCTGGAGCTAAACTGGGGAGTGAGGGCAGGTAAGGGAGCCCGTATCTGGGGCTGGGGCAGCAGGGCACACAGGAGAGCTGCTGCGAGTGGGCTGGGAGAGGTTGGGGCTAGGACTGATAAAAACAAAGAGCACCGAGCTCAGAGCAGGTCTCCAGAGGGAAGACAGTGGCCGCCTGTGCGTGCACAATGGCCAGGGCTCCCTGCACACTCGGAGAGGCCTGCACTTTCATTATAGAGCTCGACAGAGAAGTGGCACCTGTTCCTTAACGTAAAGGTTGAAGAGAATTTAGGCAATTTATTTTCCAAACATTTCCTTGAAATGCCCAATCTAACTCCTTTTCAGCGTCCTCCTGTTTGTGTATTTCGTGTTTAGTGTGCAGACTGGGCAAGGCCTGTTGGTGAAGATGTCAGCAGGTGGAGGATGGAGAAAGACAGTCCCCGGGGCCCCAGGACTCACTTGCTGATGCCCTCGAAGGAGGCCTCCCTGCAGATACTGCCACTGTCGGTGTTGACGCCGCGCTGGGGAGAGAGTGGGAGGTGAGGGCACAGATGAGTCACATGGGGCCACAAGGTGTCCCCATGGCCTGCATGGGAGGGCCTGCCTCCTCCAGCCAGGCTCAGGACCGGGGAAGAATCAGGAGCCCCCACCCCAGCCAGGCCAACCCATCCCTTCCTGCCTTTCAGGTAACTTGAAGCTGGGCCCCAGCACAAAAGCAGGCCCTCCTCTCCCGTCGCAGCTTGAAAAGCAGGGAGAGCAAGGCCTCCGGCCTCAGAGCACTCTGCCGACATCAGCTCAGGCTGCCCACACACAGGCAGCCCCACCCTGTGCTCTCCCTGGCTGGCCCATCTCTCACGCACACGTGCACACCTCCCTGCTGACGGTGTCCTGAAGAGCACCGTCAAACCCAGCCCTTCCAGGGCGCAGAAGGACCCGGCTCGGGCAGGAGGGGCCTTTCCTGGTGACACCAGGACCCTGTGTTACACTCTTCTCCTTTCCCTAGTTGTAAGGAGACTGCAAGTGGAACTCCGATAGGAATGGGGACAAAGCAAGGGATTCAGAGAAAAATGTGCCATCCCCAGAGAGGCAGGGCATTTTAAATTGGCCTTTCTTCCTCCGGAACGTGAGGTCGATGTCTAATTGTATCCCCCAAACAGAACACACGGGACCATCTGTGACCACAATCATCTAACATAACCTTCCTGTTCAGCCATCAAAACAGCAGAGAGGAAGAGAGAGGCCACATGAAGTGCCAAAAAAAAAAATAACCAAGAAAAACTATTTCTGTAAAAATCGATTAGCAAAGAAGAGAAGGGTGACTTTGGGAGGGAAGACGCTTGTAAATGCTTCACATTGGAAGCCCCCAAGGCCACTGAAGGTCAAGAAAGCAGGCTTCTTCTCCAAGCTTTTCACAGCCCGAGGGCCCACCAAGCGCCCCGCCCGCTCCAGGCTGCGGCAGGCCCTGGTCACTCAGTGCCCCGGGTTCAAAGTCCGACGCCACACAGCCCAGCAAGCTCCCGGGCAGAAGCCAAGGGTGTGCTTTTCAAATCCTATTAACAATGGAGGAGACACAGGGTAAAAGCAAACTGATAACTGACACTCTACATCCACAAATGCCATGAGCTCAGCCTGACATGAATACATCTCCCAGGTTTTAACCCTTGGGGTGGGTGTGGTGTCTTGTCCACTGTGGCACCAGGACAGGACACAGCTCATCCCAGAGAGACTGGAGAATCCAGGACATGGTCCTGGACACGTTCAGACTGAGAAGGTGTCACTGCTTATCACCAATGACCGCTCCTCTCGGTCTCTCAATCCTCCCTATGGGGCGACCTCTGCAGGGGCAGGCAGCTCCCTAAAAGCCCTCCCCACACCCAAACATGCCCAGGTCCCTGGACACCAGCCACTTACCAAGGTGAGGAGGACAGAGGGGCTCTGTGACGTCAGGACACTGGCGATCTGAAAGGTCGGAGAGAAAAATCCACTTTAGAGCAAGCATTAAGAAGCGATTTATCGAGCGGATCCTTAAAACAGGCAGGGCTGTTGTTGTCCCCATCCTGCATATGGGGAAACTGAGGCTTACAGAGGATAAGGGACTTCTGAAAGCCACACAACTGCCCAGGCTCAGAGAGGGATTCAAACCTGAACCTGGCACCCTCATGAACATGGCCCACCCATGTGGGCATGCTGCCCGGCCTCCAGGCCCCACAAGATCTTGGGATCCGAACAGCCAGACCCGCCCACCCTCCAAGGTCAGCCTGCCTTGTTGTCCCTGCCATGTTCCTACCGAAGACTCATTCCAGCAACCTCTCAGACACTGGCCTCACCAGCCTCCCGTCTCCAGAGCAGACACCTTCCTCCCCGCCTCCATTCATGTCCTAGACTATGTACAGTTGGCTGTCCCCAATCCCACCCTCAGGCCCCTACCCTACCTCCCCACTCTCCATCCCTCCACAGCGGCCCCCTCAGGCCCCACACCCCCGCATGCTGGCTGCTTCCTCCCCAACCCCTTCACTGAGCGTGCCCTTTGCTCAGGCTCTCACCTCTGCCTGGAACGCCTTCTCCTCATCTTAGTCACTTCAATTCGTACTCGGGATCGAAGCCCTGGCCACCAGGCAAGCTCATCCACTCTCTCCTCTATTGCCCTGCTGACAGCCATCACTCCCTTGGCAAAGTGTCACATGCAGGAGCCATGACATCTGCACCAACGGGAGCCAACCACCCTGGTGGCCACACTCCTTCCTCTCCGGGTCCCTACCCCTCCGACCGTCCTGCACCTTGGCTACCGCAGCCCCTACTGCATTTGAGCCCCCTGGGCCAGGGAACAGTCTCCTCTGTGCAGCCCGTGCCCGCCCCCACTCCACTCTAAACTCTTTAACACCCCGACACAGGCGAGAGGTGGGGGATCTGCAGCTGGCTGCGTTAACAGCTTCATTGAGCCATCACCGACATGCTCCATACCGCACAGACTTAACGTGCACATTTTGCTAAGTTTTCACATACATGTACATACATGCTTTTTAATACCGAGACTCTCAGAGAAAAACCTGAAAGATATGGAAAACTGTAAAAAGAGAAAATATACCTACGATCCCAACCTGAGGCTTTATCTCTGCAGACAAAAACAGAGATCTGGAACGACATCTGCATCATGTGAGGTTATACACTCCACCTACTTCCTGCCATTAAATATCCTTCAAACATGCCATTTTTACCAGTCACTACCACCAGGATGGTAAACGCCCAATGAACCTTTGACGATGGCCTGTGCCAGTCACTTCAGATGTCATCCCATTTAACTACCCATGAAGTCAGGGCTACAAAGGTCCAGATTTCAGCAGTGAGAAAGCTTCTGGGTTACGCAATTTGCCCAAGTTCACGGCTGAACAGGAGCAAGGCCCAGAGTGGAACCCATGGCTGTCTCTTTTCAACGATATACAGATACAGCATAACTGATTTATTCATTCCTCTACTGGACACAAATTCTCTCTAGTGACTTAACTATTACAAATAATGCCACGACGAATGAGCTTATGCAAGTCTTCATTTCCTTATGATAAATTCCTTACGATAAAAATTTATTTTCTTTAAAAAAAGAAAAAACTCTGAAACTGCTAGGTGAAAAACCATATCCTCTGTCACGGTTTTTGATGCTCCTGCCAGACATCCCTCCAGGTGTCCTAGCCACCTCCCACCAGCCGTGCCTGAGGCTCCATCTCCCGGACCCGCCGCACTCACTCCGTAACTGCTTTGAGAACCACTGAATTCCTGGGTCTCTGTGTTGCTCGGCTGAGTCCTGGCCACTCCCCCAGGCCCTGGAGTGGGAGGCTCATTAAAAGGAAAGAGACACATGTGCTGGGCCCAGGGAGGTTGTTCCGTGGACGTGAAGGGTCTACATTCATCAGCACAGAACGATCCATCAATTCCGGCGGCCACGAAGAGAGCGCACACACACTCGGGGACTGTATGTGCTATTGTCCTTGGGAGAGGAGAGGATAACAAATGTGCGGGCTGATGGTTTTCTCTCTGCAACGGCTTAGGACGTGCTGGTTAGGAATAATGCAGGAGGAGGCAGCCCTGACAGTGCTGCTGGACAGGCAGACAGGTCGAGGCCTGACCCAGAGGCAGCCGGGTACCTGCTAGTCCTGGCAGGGCAACATCTTTTATTGATCAGTCGCTTGAGTGGGCCTGGTTACCTCTGCGGCTGCAGACCCTCCCCAGCCTGGCAGCTCCAGCCGCCCTTCCCCACGGAGACCCGTTAGAACCACATTCTCATCAGCAAACCCTGGTTCTTGCCTCAGAAGTAGAGGGGACATGGTATGGCTGTGTGTGCCCAGCTCAAAATGCAGCCCTGGTGCACAGGACAGCACAGCTCTGTCAACATAGGGCCTTACTTCTACAAAGCGTGGTCACCAGGGACCCATCAGCTCTCACAAACCAGCACCATTAGAAGCCCCTGCCTTGCTTAACGCCACGGCAGCATCGATTTCCCGGGAAGCCTGGCCTCTCTGGCGGGTGGAGGTGGATGGCACACACAGAATTTATCAGTGCCCCAGAGACAAAGGTCCTTCCCTGGGGACACCTCAGGCACCCTCATGCCCAGTGCCATGACCAGCCTGCAGACCACTCTTCATGGGTGATGATCCAGAGAAAGAGGCTGGACAACCCTTGACCAGCGCTGTCAGGAGAGCATGCACTACTGCAAGAGCTGGGCTTCACCCTGCAAGCCCCAAAGCTTTTCAAAATGAACTTTTTTTCCTGCATCCTGAAACAAGGGTGTATGCTGGTGGCCAGCAATGTGTTTCAAAATCTGACCTTGTTTCTGAAACTTAAACATCAGGAAAGATCACAAACAATATGGATTTGCAGCTACTCCTGAATAATCAGAGTATCGAGCAACCCTGGGCCAGCAGTCCCACGTAGCGGCTGTCCCTTCAGAGGTTCCGTCACAGACCCCACCACTCCCCGATGCCTCTCCACGCCGAGGCTGGGAGGTGGCGGCATCCATCCCTGTGCCACAACGATTTCTCTTACATCCATGCTGCCTGCGTCTGAGCCAGCGACCCCGGCACCTCCAGCATCTGCCCAGTGCCATGAAGGAGAGGAAGTGCATGGAACGTTCTTCACCAGCCAGCTCCCACCTGTAACGAAGACCAGCCTGTGCACTGCGCCTTATTGGCAATGCCTGGAAGCAGCTCTCAAGCTCCTCCCAAGCGCCCCCTTCCCAGGGTAGCCAGCCCCCAGTCTACCTTCTGAGTAGTTAACTCAGGATCACCCACGAGGAGGAGGAAACTAGAGAGCCAGGTTTGCTACATCAGACAGTGGCATCTTACAGGTGATATCTAGTGACCAGCCGTGGCCTGGGTGGGGCCTTCCTGCCTCCTTTCAGAGGAGACACTATCAGCTGCTTCCCATCTGTGATTTGTCATGATGGGCAAGACTGCTCGAAGTTCGAGGGGGCCGAGCACCGCAGAACTGGCCTGGGAGCCCTTCCCGTCACCTTCCAAGAGGGAGTAGGCCCCAGGCATCTCCAACGCCTCCCAGCCCAGGTGTTGTGGTCCAGCAGTCTGTATTTTGGTCAGGCTCCTTCTCCAGCTACAGAAAATCCAAGGCACTTGAGAGCTGGGTCACTCCACAGGGGTGTCCCACAGCACCAGCTCGTATCTGACAGCGCAAGTGCAGAGTGGGAGGGCAGGCCCTCTGGGGCCCAAAGGTTTTGGGGTCGCAGCCCAACTCTGCTACTCCCGGCTGTGGGGCCGTGGATGAGGCCCTTCACCTCTCTGAGCCTCGGCCCTCCTCTGTGACGGGGCGAGAGCTGAGGCCCACCACGGGACAGGGCGGGAGGGATGAGGGGGTCCCTGTGAGCTGTCGATGTCTCTGGAACCCGCAGGTGCCGTCCCAGAGGAAAGAACCTATCACACCATCAACAGGAGCCCCCATTTCCAATAAGAACCATGACAAGACTGATTAATGACGATGATGGGGCACAGCAGAAAGCTCCTGAACCCGAAAGAGAGTCTGTCCTCTGAACTCACTGAAGCCTTCGTTTAAGATCCTGCTTCATAAACACAGACTGAGAAGGAGCTGGTCTGTGGGGTTGTCATTTGACACCATCATTACGGGCTTTCTGTTCTGACACTCAAGACCTCCTCTGTTTCACCGCATGTGGAGGCCAGCTCTCTTTCTCCCTAGAAATCACAGTATAAATAGAGCTGAGTTTCCCCCAGTCACCAAAGCAAAACTGTCAGACTGCAGCTGGGGAGGCTGCAGCACAGAGGTGCTCTGACTCAGTGGGCCAAGTCCTGGTGAGGCGAGCACGTGCCCCAGGGCCCAGCCCAGGCTGCCCCCGCCAGGTTTCACCAAGGAGACCTGGAAGGTCAAGGTCTCAAAGGGTAATAATGTTAGTGCAGTTGATGGAGGCAGGAAGGATACAGCTGCCAGAGGAGACGGTCAGGAACCAAAGGAGAGCTACGGATGAGCAGGTCCCTCCCTCACTGGGACTCAAAAATACAAGGCACATGGCAAATGACCTCATTGGGGCATGCAAATAAACGATCAGACTATTTGAGATCCTATATCCAAACAGATCAATACAGCAGGTCACATGTGTATTAACAGACTGTTTAGATGCTACGAGTCACCCCCAAAACTTGGTTTTGAAATCACATGACACAAAATAAAGATCCATCCAAAGCCCCCCTCTCTCCACAATCCAACCAGGTGGGAGGGGCTGCAGAAGCAGGCACCGTGGCCCTGTGGATGTGAGCTGCTCTCCTCCACCGCCGCCCTCCCGACTGGGCACCACCACACTGTGACAACCATTCACCCATGCGGTCACCTTCTGCACCAGACTATCCCCCTGGCTCTCAACCAGCTCTGCTGCCCACACATCCCTGGGACCACACATCCCTGGGACCACACATCCCTGGGACCACACATCCCTGGCAGGCAGGCAGCATGAGAGTAACGTCTGAGAAAAACACCCAGGCCTTAGTGACAAATACAAGACGGCAAACGGCAGAGTACAGACAGGGTACAGCCAGTGTCCACCATGTCCACAACCGGTCCCAAGAGCCAGGGAAGTGGTGTCAGTGGGGACCGGAGTTGGGGGGCAGGTGGTGGGGTGGCATAAGGCCTTGGCAGACAGGTAGGACACAGGCAGTCAGAGAAGCGGGCATGGCATTCCAGGTCAGCAGAAGTGGAGCAGCGCTGCCTGTACACAGGGTGGTGCTGATGCTCGCCTGCCTGGGGCCGGGCTCATGTGTTTATCAAGGTGAGCTGTCTGTCCCCCAGAAAACCAGGGGGGCCCCCGACTCCAGGCCGAGACATGCTGGCTCCTCACAGCGATGTGGCTCTGGCCAGGATCCAGGGAAGCTGCCCCTCACCCAGTACTGTCGTCCCCAATGCAGCCTGTGTCCTGCCAGGGGAAGGCAGCTGCTGGCCTCCAGCTGGCTGGCTCCTCTGGCCGCTTCCACACTGCACCCTCAGCTCTTAGGGTGCATCCACAGGCAACCCCTGTCTGGGGAAATGTGGCACAGGAGGACCTCATCCAGCTGATCCTGCAAGGCCGGGGCTGAACCTCGAGCAGCAGGCACCAACCTCTTGGTGTTTATGTTCCACCCAGCACTGACCTGCACAGAGCACAGGGATTGTAACAACACCCAGGGACAGAGCAGAGAGGCCGCCTGCGTGCCTGGCAGTGGCTGCAGTGTTGGGGGGCCTTGATGCCCAGGGAGACCACAGGGGTACACAGCTGTGCTCTCAGCTCTCCACAGTGGCAGGCCCTTTCGACTCCTGGATGCGGGACGGATTCAAAGCCCCAGGAGGACAGTCACACACCTACCCAGGCCACATGACCCCACTGGGCAACCACGTTAGGAAGTGGACTAAAGCCAGGGGACCTCCACCCACCCCACTCCAAGGGCCTCTCGTAGTCTGGGGCTTTTGTGACAGTGGCATCTGCAGCTGACGAGGGCCTGTTGGGAGGGCCTCCTGACACATGAAGGCCCAGGCAGAGCCTGGGGGGGGCACTTCAATCAGACCCTTCCAGAGACGCCCTCACCTGTGCAGCTCAGTGGCCACAACCCAGGCACCAGACACTTCCAGCCACTGAATCAGGGGCACTGGCCAGGCAGAGGAGGGGCTTCCCCGGGGAGGTCCAAGGTAAATGTTTCCTGCCTGCTCACTCCCAACAAGGGCACTGCTGGGGGTGCTGGTGGCCAGGCGGTGGCGTCCTATGACGTCCAGCCAAGCTGTGGCAGTGGGAGAAGAGGGAATCCAGAGCAGAGAGGTGACCCGAAGCCCTGAGCTGCTCAGAGAGGAGGAGTCGGCCGCTGCTGACCTCGTCTGTGTACTGGACGTCATCCACGGCATACTTCTCCTTGAAGTGCTCCTTGGAGTGGATCCTCAAAGGAAAGCACAAGGAATGCCAGGGTCAGGATTTGGCCACTGCTTGGCACAGGCTGCCTTTCCACCCATAACCCCAGGCCATGAAGCCCTGGGCCCATCCCTGCCCAGGCTGGCACCTCGCACCAAGCGGGCCTGCCCAACACAAACTCAGGGGCAAAGGGCACTGGGCCACGGAGAGGGGACCAAACCACACCTGCCTCTCTAGACCTCCCCCAGCTGATCCCGCTCTTCCTCCGAGTTCAAGTTCGCGCCCCTGGCCACCTGCGGCAAGCAGCTGCAGACAAACTTTCTGCCTCCACTGCCAGGGCGAGCCCAGTGGAAAACTAGCCAGCACGCCCCAACCTTCGGGGCACGAAGCAAGCTGCCTCCCAGGCCCCCTTGGAGCCTCTTCAGAGGAAAGTTTAAAAATTAGCATTTTAAAGAAGTCAATGTCAGTATTACTCACCGAGATGAGAAACACTCGAGCTTACACATCATCCCTGAAAAATGAGCCGGTGAGAAGACAGACACAGGGCGGAGGAGGCTGGGCAGCTCTTGCCCAGCTCACAAAGGGCTGCCCTGGACAGGGGTCCGGCCAGTCCAGCAAGCACCACCCCCCCACCCTCAGCCTCTTGGTCAGCAGAGGAGTCAATGCCACTGCTGGTGACGGAGCTCTCAGAGAAGGAGCACTAGCAGCATGGGGGGAGAGTGTTATGAGCCAAGTCTCATGACGCACACACACGCGTCCGCACCGTCCCACGCCTGGGCATCAGCACGGGGGTTACCCCCATCCTGCCTGTGATCGCACGGTATTCTAGTCACCAAGTGTTAGATCCGAAAGAGGCCTCAGGGGAAAACAGCAGATGGTTTCCAGATTGTGCTTCCCGGCTTCTCAAGGGTGAGCAGATGACAGAGGGTGGGGTGCCAAGGACAGTGTGACTGGGGAGGCCCAGAGGGGACAGGGGAAGGAGAGTACTTAGGGACTCAGAGATGACCCCCTGGAAGAGTGAGCCCCACGTGCCTTTGAGACACCAAGGAGCAGCACTGCTGCCCAGGACACAGAATCCCAGGCCCCTCTCTGAGTCCTGCACCACCTTCCCTCTCCACCCAACCCAAACAAGCATCCCAGACAGACTGTGGCCGGGAAGCACAGGGCACAGACTGGAGGGATGGGTGGGCCTCGGGGATCAGCAGCAGGGAATGCACAGCCACACATGGCAAGCCGGCCGAGGAGACGACAGTCTCACTGCACCGGGCTGTTCTGGGCCCTGGAACCCTCTGCTTTATCTCCCTTTCTGTTCCTCTGAAGTGGGCACTGAGTGTCAAGGCCCTGCTATTAATTAAATTTGCACAATCCAGTAGCATTACTTTCCACATCTGAGACTGAACTCAGAAGTTAAATGGCCAAAGTCTGGCACCTCTATTAGCACCGCCTGGAGCAGCCACGGGGAAGGAACTGACAAGAAGCACCTCCCCTGGATGCTGGAGGCCCCAGGCCCGGGGCTCCCCGCAGAGAGCTCGCTGACCCTGGGCTACCAGGCGGTGACCCTGTCAGCACTGAGTTGACCCCGTAGCCATGCACAAAAGCACATGCCAGAAAGGTAAGTGGCAGGGCCAGCAGCGTCATCACCACGTCCACGTTCCCTGGCTCCAGTTCCAAGACAGACTCCTGCATCCTTGGCAAGTCCCCAACCCACCTCTGGTCCCCAGTCACTTTATCGCCTCCAGCTGTGAGAGGCATCGAAAGCAGACTCCCAAAAGTTTTGGGAAGTGCCAAGGACATGCCTTCAAGGCCAGCCTCCATGCTCCCTACAGAGGGACATCTCAGCCACTCTGCCCTGGCACTGACCTTTCCACCTCCACTCCTGTTAGAGATCCTAACCCTCCCAGCTCACCCAAGCCACCTTGCCAAGGCATGCCCCAGGAAACGTGTTCCTGCCTGCCCTGCTCAGGAGTATTGGTGGTCAGGCCTCAGCAGAGACCTAGCAGACCTGAGACCTGGGAACGTCTCCGTGTACCCAGCCCGAGGTCAAAGTCTTAACAATGTGGAATGAGAGAGGTGGCGGGAGGAGGGGACACAGGCGAGGAGAACACAAGGCAGCTGCCCTGTGGGTGGCCCCAGGGCTCTGCTCTCACCTATCCAGTCCTCGCCTACCAGCCACGAGCCTTTCCACTTCCCACAGGAACCAAGCAGCCACCAGCCAGCCCATGGGAGAGCCTGCTGCTGCCACCTTGATGTCTGGGAGGAAGTGAGTGCAGGTGCCAGCCCCACCAAAGCCCCTTGGCCCTCCTCAACAAGGCCAGATGGCACAGTCTAGCCAGAGTGCATACTGGGCCTCCAGGGCCAAAATCACCCAACTAGCCACAGGCCTAATTCTCAACAGAAATAACCATTTGACAGATAGAACCTGAAAGCTGTGAGCATCTTTTCTGGCACTTTATGTGTCATTCTTTTCTAAAGGGCAGAGATAATTAAGTTTGAATATTACTTATTTTTCATGTTTTGGGGACTAATTATAGTATAAATCACTTAAATGTCACCCTAAGGGATAAATGTGCCAGGCTGCCACATCAAACCAGCCATGGGAGGCTCGGCAGCCATGATGTGGTGGGACTGATGGGAGGAGTGGTGAGTCCCCGTGAGCCCGGCAGAGCTGGCCGAAGAGGTCCCTGGGCAGCTTTAACCCACCGAGGACCAGGCCAGTGGCAGCCACGTAGAGGGCTTGCACCCTGCCCCGGCTGGAGTGTGGGGTCCAACGGTCCTGCCAGCTTCCATTATATAGGAGATCCGGATACAAGCATCTGGACCAGGAGAGAGTAGGGCAGCAGGGAAGCGACCCCACATCAGAAACTCTCCCTGCAGATGGAAGGGACAGCTGTGGCAGGAGAGAGGAGGGAATGCCCCACTCCAAGGGGTTCGTATCCTCGAGATCAGGCCAGTGTCCAGGGACCCACTGGCCTCTGGCCAGGCAGGAGGCCAAGGAGGCTTTCCCAGAACTGGGGCAGGGCTGACGCAGAGGTACCGACGCCCAGCGAGGCCTCCTGCGGAAGAGACGGGAAATTGATGGCCACGGCGCAGACACAGCAGAGCCCTTGCAAAAATGACATTCCCACGTGCAGCGCTTGCCAGCTAGCTCACCACCTGCACGCGTTTAATGAAGAAGTATAGACCAAATCACAGGCGTCACCAACAATGTCCAGCGGCCGAGGCGGCCTTCGGCCCCCAAACAACGCTGCTGCCTTCACTCTGCTCACGCACGACCCCGCCACTCGCTCTGGAAGGGACATCTGGCCACCACATCCAGGTTCCACAAGCTTGTCAGAGAAAATCGGATCTCCGCAAAGCAGCACGGCCCTGACCCGAGACCACACTCAAGACGCGGCCGTGGCACTTCCCAGAGAGCCTAGGAGGGCAGGGCCCAGGGCCAGGGAGGAGCAGAGGTGACCAAGACAGGGCCCGTGAACAGCCAGGCCACGGGCTGCTGGGGTCAGGCTCCCCTACCGCCTAGAGTAAGAGCCAAAGGGCTCCCTCAGCCCTGTCCAGGAAGGCCCGCATCCCATGTCAGTTCTCCCTGAAGACACACCCACCACGAAGCCTTGGTCCTCATGACCCAGGTGTGTGGACAGGGTCGGGGCAGTGACTCTGAAAAACTATGCACACACACCACACCACACACACACCACACAAACATCCCCTCACATACACACACCACATACATACACACCACACACAAATACCACACGAACACCCATACCCCCTACCCCAAATACACACCCCAACCCCTACACCATGCACATACCACAGAACAACACACTACCCCCCACAAACGTACCTTCCTTCCTGAACCAAAAAAAAACAGTGCTCAGGGCCTCAGGGCTCAGGCCTGGAGAGACTCACTCACAGTCCCCCTGGGCAGCGCCCTCAGCAGGACAGGCCCCCAGCTCCCTACAAACCCCAGGCCGGGCACACTGTCTCACGTTCCAAGCCCGGGGCTCAGCCAGGGATGGAAGTAGAGCTCAGCCAAGCTGCAAAGGTGCCGGGAGGGTCCCCAAACTTGGCCCCCAACTCAGCCCCTACAGGCTAAAGCCATGCAGGATGTGGAATCACAGAGGCAATTTCCCACCTGCTCAGAGGACCCCAGACCCCCGGACAGCCAAAGCTGCCATTGGCTAAGCCTGCTTCTGCTAAAAACAATGGGAAACACTCTCACATTAAAGAAGTTGGACTTTTGTAAGCAGTGACTCCAAATAAAAATGAATTAGAAGCTACCACACTCCTGCCCCAAAAAAGGCCTGGGGTGAGGGACAGGCCAGGCACCAGGCTGCCCACAGGCCCCTTGCATCTGCAGCCCTGACGACAGGACAGGCTGCTCACACAGGAAGCGGCAGATCTGCAGACAGGGGTGCTGTTTCCCTGGGCGACTTCGGATTGCAGCATCCGCCAGATGGATTTTCAAAAGCCATCAGACAGAGACTCAAAAGGAAGCTGAGGAGCCGAAGGTCAAACGTCCAGTCTGGTGGGTGTTGATTGCAAAGGCCAGGTAATCCCAGCCTTGCACCAGCCCTATTGATTATGAGTGTCTGCAAACAGCCACACACAATCAGATCTGGCCACTCCCCAACTCCAGCCCCAAACAACCAAGCCCTTCACCACTGCCTCTCTCCCCAAGGCTCGGGACACGGGGACTAGCAGGTCGCAGCAGAGCAGAGGAAGGGAAAGGCCTGCGGGGTGGCCAGAGAGGGGGCCAGACCTGCAGGAGAAGAGAGTCTAGCTCTGCTGTGGGACCGGATGCCCCTCGGGACAGGGCTGCTCAGTCTGGCCTGCCCAGTGTGCACATGGGGCCTTTCCGACAGGGCAGACCCACTCTGCAGACCTATCTGTACCCTCAGAGATCACCCAAATCCGTATGTCTGCACCGTCAAGCAGGTGGCCCAGCAAAGCAGGGACAGACAAAAGGAGGACTTTTACCAGCGGCGCTAAATGAAACCCAGCCCTGGCCAAGGTGCAGAACGTCACCCTTGTATTACCGAAGACGACCCTCCAGGAAAGCCGACCACGGACAGCCATTCCCTGACCAGTCAGGTCCCAGGCTTTAAACCCTCAAGCTGAGTGCCATTTGGCTCCCCAAATGGTGGCCATGGGGAAAGACAGTGAGATTTGCTTAGGTTTTCCTGCTGGACAGTGGAGTCCCTGAGGCAGGCACCGGGCCAGTCCTCCCACAGCCCTGGAGGATGCCCACCCTCCACCCACGGACAGGCACTCCCGACTTTTCACAGGAGTCGGCTCTCCATAAAAAGAAGTGGGGATGCGCTGAGCTCCCGCCTCTCCAGGCAGAACCCCAGGTGAGGTCCCGCACAGCCCCTCCCTGCACGGCCATCCACGCCCACCTCTCAGGGGGCAGCATCTACTGCAGCACTGGCTCTGAGCAGCAAGACATCCCGCACCCCCAGAGCCAGGAGGCAGGGCCATGAGGAGGCTGAGAGGGCAGCCAGGTCGAGCCGTGGGTGCTGCCCAGGCACAGGGGCCCGGCTATTCCCGGAGGTGCCACAGGCAGGCAGGGCTGAAGCTACACCTCTGGGTCCGCTCAGAGCGCAGGAAGCATTCTGGGAGATCCTCTCAAAGGACCAGATCTAAACTCTCAGTTACCAGGGCTGCGTGACAGACCACCCCAACACACAGGGGAGCGAGAAACCATCCAGCGTGTTCCCCAACTCTGAAGGACAGAGCCCTGAGAGGAGGCTTGTCTCTGCTCCACGAGGGCTGGGCCTGGAGTTGCCCACTTTAGTGGGTGGGGCTGGCTGTCCGCCGGGCCTCCGCCCCTCTCCACGTGGCCTCTCCACATGGGTGAGCTTGGGCTGTCTTGCGGTGTGGCGCTGGGTTCCAGAGCAAGTGTGCCGTGAGTGAGAACCACGTGGAAGCTATAGTGCACTTTCCAGTCTAGCCTCAGAAGTCACCCAGTGACCCTGCCATGTTCACACATTGACTCGGGCACCAGGTCTTGACCAGAGCCAAGCAGGGAAAAGATTCTACCTCTGCACAAGGAACGGCCACAAACATTGCTGTGGCCATTTTTGGACATTCCAGTCTGTTTGTCCCCTGCATCCTCACCACCTCATCTCAGTATCACAGGGTAACCGTCCCCACAGTGACCATCACCGCTACTACAGCCCTGGTGGTGCTTCACGAGCAGGATCATCAAGGTTCCACAGACAAGGAATCGGAGGCCCCAAGAATGGCCAGACCCGCTCGCAAGCCCTGTGACCTACACGCAGAGGTCAGGGAAGCTTCCCGCAAGACCAGGCCACGGGACCCACACAGGCCACGGCATCAGGCTGAGCCCATCTCCTCTTCATAAGAGGGCAGCCGTAAGGCTTCAGCCAGGAATAGAGTAAAGGTGGACAGTAAAGGTCACAGCAGGATAGGGAGGCAAGAGTCGGGTGGGAACCACCTTCCCAGGAGCACCGTGTCTGCTGGACTGGATCTTCTGCTCTAGCAGGAGGAGGGGCCCTGGATGAACAGACTGAGGAGAGCCCACCCCAGGCCAAACCTGAGGCCAATTCTCAGCAAGTACAAGACACTCTGTGACTGCGTGGGCAAGAGGTCCAGAGCACAGGGAAGACATCGAGCTCGGCTGGCCTCCTCCCCAGGGCTCCTGCCACATGACCTCCCAGGCCTGGGGCAGTGCGGAGCCTTGGGGGCCCTCACCGTGCCCGGCTCAGCCGTGCCCAATGCCCCGCTCCTTCCTCTGGCAAGGAGGCAGCACAGCGTTCCGGTGCCCTCTCTAACCCAGGCGTGGAGGTCGGTGGGAACCTGCTCACAACACAGCAGGAAAAAGTCTGTGCCATCCGCCCCAGGGCCTCTGAGAGGGCCAGAACCTAAGTGGTAGCCCAGCCACCCACGCCAAAGGCCAGCTGGATTGGGCACGTCCACTCCCTCCCCAGGGCCAGGAAAGCACCCTGCCCGCCAAGGGAGCACGGCCCACTACTATTCTGCTGACTGTGCTTGCTCAAAGCCATCCTCACGGCGAAGCCGCAGGCCCAGGGCCCACGATCCTGCTGAGTGGCCTCAGAGCAGAACTGCTGCCAACCTGGGAGCCTGCGCCCCTCACCCCAGGATGGCAGAGGAGGTACCCGCCAGGCCAACAAAGGAGACGATGCAGTCTGCACCAAAGGGCTGGTGGGGGAGGATGGCGCACAAAGCAGAGGCAGTGCGGGAGGCCGTGCCTGGCCTCGCACAGAGAGCAGTCCCTGCAGCAGCCAGGTGCCTTGTCATTCAAATCAGCCACAGACCCGCCTGCCCACCTGGTAATGAGTGCTTGGGGACACGAGGCAGCATAGGCTGCAATTTGTACCTCGGCCCAGAATAATCACTCTCCAGGCAGAAACAACACCCCGGAAGGTGGTGAGTATTTAGCAGGTCCTCTTATCACCTTAAGCGTCCCTGGTTAGGTACAGCTCTGCCTCAGTGGCTCTGAGAAGGCAGGAAGGGCTCCAGGGAGGGGTGGACGCGGCCGAGGGCCCCAGAACTGGTGGGGCTGTGGACGATCAGGGACAAGCTCCGGGCCAGCACTTCTCACATGGCACCACCTGGAGCCTCCGCCCCGTCTCACAGGTGAGCCAACTGAGGCAGGACCCACATCTGTGGCCCTGCATAGCTCAGTCCAGGGTGGGCACACCACAGGCATCCAGTACTGCCCTGCACGCTGGTGATGGGCCTCCAAGAAGGGCCCTGGGCTGCCCTCCTTGACCCGAGCCAACCCCCACCACACCCAAGGTGGGGCCACCCTCCATGGATGCCATGCAGGAGTGACAGTCCACTGGGGCCACAGCCTCAGGCATTTTAACAAAGCTGGGCATCCAGGATTTCAAGGTCAATAGTAGTACCTCCACACAAACATGACCATGCCTGTGGCTCCAGCTCTGGCGCCCCTTCCCAGCCAAGCGGGCAGGGCTCTGGCCCAGAACAGCTGTCAAGGCGCCTGACCACCAACCCTCCCTCCTGGGACTCCTTCCCTCCTTGCCACCCACGGGCTGGCCCTGCACCTGCCCTCCGGTGAGCAGTCAGAAGGCACAGTCACACAGCTTAGACTGTTCCTTACTTTCCCATCCAGGTGGCATGGCTGGCAGGAAGCCTGGGCACAAACAGGATCGACTTTCCAGTGTCAACGTCAATCGCGCCGTAGCAGTTTGGCTCGGTCACGCCGAATGCCCAGTGGAAGAAGGACTCCTGTGGGGGGAGCAAGGACCGTGGTTACCCAGTCAGCAGGACAGAAGCATGAGACACAAGCAGGGAGGTGGGGCCGTGGAGGGAGGTGGGGCAGTGGGCTGAATGCCTTCCTTCCTGTACCCAAGAGAGTCCACTCAGGCCCACTGACCTCGCAGACTGACCCCAGTCTCACACACCCCTCTACCTTAGCACACTTCTCCCCACTCCGACTGCAGGCTGCCCATCTCGTCCTTCCAGGATTTGGCGGGGGGCCTCTGATGATCCCAAGCCCTGCCTGCACCCCCACCTCACTGGCCACCCCCTTAAGGCCCCTGACAGGGCACACTAGGACACGGGTGCCCAGCAGCACTGCAGGTCAGCTCAGCCCTGCCCACACCTCTCCGCCACCCCCACTGCCTGCAAGCAGGCAAGATGCCACCTACACACCCAGGGCGACATGGGCCCGGAAATGGACTCCTCCATTTAGGACTTCTTTCTTCCTTCTCCCATCTCCAGGGCAGCACATGACTTCAGTGTTTAGCAATAAACACTGTGCTAAAATGATGACGTTATAAAGGTATGAAGTGGAGGCAGAGTTCTGCTAAAATTAACCTCGCATAACATCAGTAGGGGAGCCAACAGCTGAATTCAGGAGATCAGTTTTTAATCCACGGAATATGTGAACCTCACGAAGCATCAAGACTGATCAGAAAAAACTTATGTAGACCTCCATGTCTCCAGCAACCAGAAGACTGCAGGCTCGGGGCAGCAAGAACTATGTAGCTGAGAGAAGCATGCCCGCAGGAGGCGCCTTCAGTGAAAGGCCTGAGCCATCGCTCTCAGCATTGGATCTCGGGCCCTCTGTGCCCCGCAGGGTGCACAGTCCAGCTGGGGAGGCCACGCCTTGCCCCCTCCTCTCCACACTCAGCTCCCCCTCTCGTGCCCCTGCCCCTCCCTGACCTGGATGCCGGATGGCCATGCCCCCGCGGCTCAGCCTGCCTCCAGGGAGGTTCTGGGTCCCCCTCGTGTCTGGCCCCAGGGCTTGGCAGAGAGAAGAGAAGACTAAACTTGGAGTCGGAGATGGGGTTCTAATTAACTCCAGCACCACCTCCGGCAAGTCATTTCCCCTCCGAGCCTCAGTTTCCTCATCTGTAAAGTGGGTACAATGCAGGAGTGACAAGACTGGGGCCAGCTCAGGGTCTCCCTGGCTTTCTGGGGAACGCTTCTCTCAGGTGTCCTCGCTCCTGTCCCCGGGAATTGAGTGATTCCAGCATTCCGCAGCCAAGGCCACCACATGCAGGCTGGCTTCCTGCAGCTGGGCTGCCCACTACCCCACAGGGTTCCAGAACCACAAGGAGCCCCTGGACCACTTCCCAGGTGAGCAAACCAAGGCGGAGGCCCGGTGAGGCTCATGGGATCAGCACCGGCAAAGCCGGGACGAAAGCCCAGCCTCTGACTCCTGCTCAGAGGAGCCGCCCAGTCACATGCCATCTCCCAGGCCTCTGTAACCCCGTCCTCTTGCTGCAGGCAGAATCTGAACTCAGCCCTCCCCATCTGCACCTCTCCCCGGCCAGGGAGAGCTGCCCAGCCCACCCTCTGCTCACCCACTCCTGTGGACACCATCCTCCCACATGGAACACCCAACCCTAGCTCTACCTGTCAGAATTCACCCTGGCCTTCGGGACCCACACCAAATGTCGCCTCCTCCATGAAGCCTTGCTTGCTTGCTCCCTCAGGAATATCATTGTTCCATACTCAGACCTGAGAGAGCTGAGGCTGGCTGGTGACAGCTCTGCCCCCCAGAATGTTGGCCCTCTGGGCTTCCAGGCCCCAGTCTGCCTTCAGAGGGCCTCTCCAGAGGGCCCCCTTGGGGACAAAGCTGCTCCACACCCACCAGGCCCAGTGCTGGAGGAGGGTGAACGGGACCATGAGAGGACTGGTGCATGCTCGGAGCCGGGGATGGAAGAAGTGGCCAGGCTCACCTGGCGGAAGAGGACGCCAGTGTCGGTGCAGTAGCGCTGGGTCTCTTCCCCGCCCTGCAGCAGCACGACGGAGCGGGCCTGCACGGCCGGGCTCGCCCGCAGGCGCTCGCACAGGCGCTGCCGGTTCAGGGCGAACAGTGCCAGGGGCACCTTCAGGGTTTCGTTCCCCAGCCAAAATGAAGGTCTGCAAAGACACAAGCATACACCGCCACATGGGCCTCTGTTAGCACTGCCAAGCTTGTCCCCTACCCGTGGTCTGAGGCAGCTGGAGGGCTGAGCCTGCCAGGGGACCCCCATTAGCACATGGCAAGCGGGTCCAAGTTCGACCTGCCGGTGACTCAGAAACAGCCCCTCCCTGGGCCGCCCAAGGACCACACCGTCCCCTGCTGTCCCGGAGCACTAGACCACAAGTGAGGACCATGGACAGCTAGCTCTGTTTAACCAGCGGGCAGGTGAGGCCCCGAGAGGGAAAGCCTGCAATGGTTTCGAGATGCACCCACTCAACTCCCATCCTCAAGGAGCTTACTATCCACGTGAGAAACGTGATCTGGCCCAGAGAGCACTCAGTCCCTGCCATGAGCCAGGGCTGGTTGTTCCTCAGCTGGGACACCCATCTGTCCCCAACACACACACGCCCCCCCCAGGGCCCTGAGTGTAGGGCTGAGGGGAGCCTGGCAAGTGTGTGCGAAGTGACTGAGGGGGAACCAAGGCGACATGGCCCCGTGAGCGGCAGCCCGAGGGATGCTGACCTGGAGGAGAGTAGACAGCAAGGAAGAAGCTGCTGAGACCTTATGGGAGGCAGGGCGGGGCCAGGCCTGGGGGAGCAGGCGAGTGTCTCTCCTCACCCCTACGCTGGCTTCCTTTTCATGGAGGAAACACAGCTGATCCTCCCAGCCCCCACACCCCAAACCCGACCTGCCTCTGGACCCTCCAGCCAGCTGCCCCCACCTGGGGCTTCTCCTCTGCCTGCTGTGGCCTGCCCCACCCCCATGCCTATTCAGCATCCATTTTCCCCTCTGCAGGATCATTCTCAGCATCCAGAGGTACAAGAACCTCACTTGCCTTAAACTGAAAAAAAAAAATAAAAACACTTCCCTTGACCCTCCATGCCCTCCGTCAGTCCATTTCCCTCTCCCTTTTGTGGTAAATATCCTCTGAAGAGTCACCCAAGCCCACCGTCCCCATGTCCTGGGGGCCCTCGCTCTCCTCAGTCCACCCCATCAGGCCTTGGCCCACCCCCTCCCGCACTGCTGCCTCTGCCAGCCCACAAGACCCCACACTCTTGAATCTGCAGGTAGGTTTCCAGGCCTCAATGGGCCTCTCGGTGCCCAGGACACTACGGGCCACTCTCTCTGCTGAAACCTGGCCCAGCACCAGCCCCTCCAGGCTTCTTTCCATCCTTGGTCTCCCTCTCTCCTCAGCTGACCTCTGTGCTGGAGGCCCTGGGCTAGGTCCTGGGACTTCTTCCCTAACAGCACTGCCTCCCCCAGCACAGCCAAGCCTACCTACTCCCTTGGCTTTAAGAACCATGACACCCACAGGCCCATGATACCCCCCTCCAGATTCACAAATGCCATGGCCACCTGCCACCCCTCCCCAGACGCCCTGCCTCCTCCTGCTCCACCAAACCCGCCCCTCCCCAGTCCCCTGTGCCCTCTCAGTGGCGCTGGCATCCTCAATTCCTCTCTCACAGAGCCTGTGGCCTCTCGCTTCAATACACAGCCAGCACCTGACCCCTTCGTCCCCAGTGTGGCTCATCCCCACCTCCTGTCTGGACAACTGCAGGGAACTGGGAACTGGCCACTGCTCTCTCATCCCAGCTTCCCCCACTGCCTGCCAGGCACCCACCCAGAGGGACCCTTTATAAAAGCAAATCTGAGAAGGCACTGCCCCCTGCTCTACCCCTCCGACTTTCCAGTGCTCTCGAACAAAGTGCAGACTTACCTGACAGCTACCAGGCGCTGAGGGATCCAGCCCCTGACCCACCCCAAGAATGCACTGGCATTCTCCCTCTTCCCTAAGTCCCGAGAACGCTCCCACTCAGGAGCTTTGCTGCTGCTGTTCCCTGTGGGGAACGTTCTTCTCCCAGTGCCTGCACTGCTCCCGTTCTTGCTTTATCCAGGCCTCTGCAGAAATGCCCCCTTCCCAGAAGCTCTTCCAATACCCCCATCCTAACCTTAACCCCCTGTCCCTTCATTCCTCTCTATAGCACGCATCACTGTCTAACAGCACGTACTTCCTTGCCTGTCTCCCCAGGTAAAATGAAGCTCCAGTAACCAGAGCCCTTGCCTCCTTCCCGGCACTTAAAAGAGGGCGGAATGAGTGATTAGGTGCCGAATGAACACTAAACGGAGGGAGGGAGGGCAGTCCCAGCAGGTGGGCTGGGCTGGGGTAGGAGGGCGGGTGGGGCAGGCCCAGGGAGAAGAGGAGGAGTGAGGCAGGATCTCTTGGGCCAGGGGGAGCGAGTGGGCGTGGAGATTGAGGAGGGTAGGGACAGCTCAGAGCTGGCACATGAGAAAGGGCCCTGCCTGGACGGCGGTGACAGGTGGGCAGGTAGACCCTTCCCCCACCGCATGCGGCCATAAAGAGGCCTCAGGACCTCCTGCACTCACCTGGCCCTGGGACACTCAGAGGCAGGGACACACAAGCAAGTGACACCTCCTGCACCTTTTGGCTCCAATGCCACCTGCTCTGGATGGTCCTCCTGGCTTCCCCCTTAAACCTGCAGCTCTATCCCCACTCTGCCCAGGGCTGGCCTACAAGGACTCCATTGGCATGTTCCCCATGTTCCCTGCCTCTGGCCTCCAGCGGGGTTTAGCCACTGGACGGAGGGGAGGGAGGAGCAGGAGGAGGACCAAGAATCCATTCCCAGCTCCTTCCGTGTGCGAACCTGGAGCTACGATGGCTGGTAGTCCCTCCACCTGGGGCCATGGCACAGCCCTGGCTGGTTCCCGACCAGCTGCTCCTCTCCCCTCCCAGGCTCCTGTTCCCTGCCCCTAGCTCTGTAAACCGACTCTACATTAAATTCTCTTCAGTCACCCCTCTGCGTGAACAACGGGCTCAGGCAGGTCCCCGGCTGAAAGGACACATTCTCCTTCTAACACAAATGCAGCGCGTTTGCTGGGGCTCACTGGCGAGGTCCGCCTCCACCCGCTGGACTGTAACCCCACAAAGACAGAGCCCTGGGTCTGCTCCAGCCACCACTGCCTAGTGCCTAGCACCCTGCCTGGCACCCTGCAAGTGCTCCATAAACATCTGCTGAGTGAACAACTGTCACAACATGGGGCCACACAAACAGCTGTGCAGAGGAGAAGTGGCCACATCAGCCCCAGGGGGGCAGGAAGCAGAACCCTCGGGCCCTGGCCTGGACAGGAAGGGTGGAGGGGTTGTGCACACCCCACACATGCTGTCAGAACTGGAAGGCCCACCCGTCCTCCCCAGGCACGGGCCCTCCCTCTCCCTCCCAGGAGAGAGGACACAAGGAGCCAGGGCTTCCTCTAAGCCAGGCTGCTTTCCTGCCATGCTCAGCTGCAAGGATGAAGGGGTAGAGATAACAGTTCGTAAACATGCCCGCATCCCAGCTGGCCACGCTGTCAGGAACTGAAAGTGCAGCCACCAGCATGCCTGCACAGGGTGCCCCACGGCCCCACACACTCTTTCCCCTCACTCAGCAAAGCCCACAGAGGGGGGTGGGCACAGGGGGAAGCTGTCTCTACAGACCCCCCCACGGCCGAGAGAGAACAATTCTGAGGCGCTGCTGCACGTGGGGCCTCAGCCAAAGTTGACCAGATCCACATGGACTCAACAGCACAACTGGCTGAAAATGCCCACCCTGGGCCCCCAGCCTGCAGGGCCCAGCCCTGCCCCCTCATCCCAGCACCATCCTCGCCCTCTGCCTGGCCTCCCTCCTTCAACACACCAAGCGCCAGCTCCACTTGGTCTGCCACCACGCCCCAACCTGGAAGGCTCTCCAAAAGGTTGGGCTTCCTCTTGTCCAGAACCTTCTGAGAGGCCTAAATCCCTCAGGGCACTGAGACCGGGGCTTCCGGACCAAGGGCCACGCTGCTCAGATGAAGACGGGAAACTTGACAAGGGCCCCCTCTCCGTGAGCAGTCAGCTGCCACTGTGAAGAAAAGTTACAATCCCACCTAACCCTGCGTGGCCTCAGCCAGAACAGAGACAGGCAGCCCAGCCTGGGGCCCTCACAGGCCGACGTGCTGTGGTCATTCATCACCGCAGAACACCCGGAATCAAGGTTTATAGAGACATGCCCTCTGATTGCTCTTGGCGTAAAAGGCGTAAACCAAACCCTGGGAGAGACTGCTGGGCCCAGAGCCAACGGGGGTGACCTCTCCCTGCAAGTTCAGCAAAAGCAGCTCTAATAAAACACCTGCGCTGGCATCTGCGGGCACGTCTGCTAACTAGCACCCAGAATTTCAAAGGCTGAAGGCAGTTCATCCCCAAGTGCCAGCGTAAATAAGGTATGCTTTAGTGCAGGCAGCTGAGGACACAGGCAATGCTTGGGGAAGGCAGCAGGGGCTGGTGGACAATGGCTCCAGGACATCAGAGACTCACAGAACGAGCTCTGGCCCCCACCGGCCAGCCCGCCCCCTGCCAACCGCCAAGGCTGAGTAAGTGGCCAGGGCCACAAACAGAGTGACCAGGAGTGGAGTCAGCCCCCAGGGAAAGGGTCATGCCACCGCCCCCACAACCCATCCCTGTCACCCCAAATCAGAACTGAGCCACCGTCTCCTCTGCTCTCAAGTCACCTGCGAGGTTCTCCTCCAAGGCCCGAGGACCCCTGGGGATTCACATAGAGAACTCAGGGTCTCTATCTACTTGGATGGGAAAAAACTGTATCTTTATTTTCTCTAGCTTCTCTTTCAAATTTACATCTTCCTCAATTATTAATGTAAGCAGCTAACTACAGCGGTATCAGCAGTGTGTGTGAATGCGTCCAACAGAAAGCACAGGTATTTCCATACCACATTACTGCTGCCACAGTATCTCAAAATACCACTTCTGCTCAGCACTACTTCAAAATTAAGGTGGTATTAGGCCCGCTGTTCACTTTAATGCTTAATGTGTTAACAAAGAAGCATGTATCACTAAATTACAAATTTATTTTTTAACATTTTCATAGGTGCATTTCAATATAATTGCTTTTTCCTGTAATCGTCTATATTTTATTTCATGCATTTTAAAACATGCTGAGAAGGGTACAAAGGTCTCACCAGTGCCCATGGGGTCCATGGCACGGACAAGGACAAGATCCCTGCACTGGCATGTGAAGCCTCTTCTGGATGGGGCCATGCTCCCAGCAAGAGAAGCCAGCCAAGGACCGGCCTGCTTCCTCAGCCACAGCCAGTCCGCTCCCCTGGCTGGAAGGGGCCTCACAGCAGCTGGCCAGCACCTCCCACCCCACTTCCCTCTCTCCTGAGGGTCAGGGGGCTGAGCACACACAGGGACAGAGAGAGGGCTGTGTGGAGTCAGGACCAGGCCCGGAGAAGGCATGGGGCACTCAGTGGCCAGCCTGCCTTCCACAGACCCATCCGTACCGCAGCCCCAGGGTCAGCCTGGCACCTCTGCTCCCAGAGCACAAGGTTCACATGAAGGTGGGGACAGGCTCTGATCCAGAACCCAACTCCTCCAGATACTTTCTCCCCAGGAAAATGCTGACTCCAGCCTGACCTACAACCCAATAGGTACACACCCAGGGCAGCTCACCTGCTGCTTCTCGCTGGGCAACGGCTCCCCTTAAGCCGTTCACTTAAAGAATTAGACTCCTCTTCATCCTAGTCAGAACTCTGTGCACCCTCCCACCCACAACTCCCTTCCTCAATCATGAAAGCAGGATGGACTGTTGGACTAGCTTAGAGTAAATAGCCCTTTTATCCATTCGGCACCATGTCATGAGCACCAATTACATGGAGGCCACAGGCTGGCCCTGGAGATACAAACTGAATGGGTCCATGGGCTCCAAGGATGGCAAGAGGGGAAGCAACCCCACCCCCGACCACGATGGGCAGGTGGGCAGCCGTGGCAAGTGTCCTGCGGGTGGAAAGAACTGGGATTCTGTAGAGTTCTGAGCAGGAAGTCTCTCCTGGAGGTCACGAGGGAGGGGGACTGAGAAAGGCTTCTAGGAGGAGGAACCATCTAAACTGGGTCTGCAAGTATGAGAGCGATTAAGTCAGAGGACGAGGGCACTGTGGGGCCAGCAGGTGAGGGGACAAAGCGAAGAGGAGAGAGGAACAAGCCCCGTGGGGAAGCAGATGCAGGCAGGTCCGGGGCAGCAGGGAAGTCTGACCTCTGTCCAAGGAAATCTCAAGGAGAAGGCAGGCTCCCTCCCACCAAGTGCCACGGGAGGCCTGGGGTGACCTCAGAGCAGACCCTCTGGGGGCAGTGGGACCCTCTGTCTCAAACTCAAAGTCCCTGCCCAGGCTGGCAGGACAGAGCAGGATCAACCCTGAAACACTCCCCGAGGAGCATCTCGAGTTTCTAGCTGACTCTGAGATGCCAGCTTAGGGCTTCCCCGGCTTCCGCTGCTTCCCAAACCACACAGAGCAAACTCCGCAGGACTCACGGGCGCCCCTGGCCCAGGCTCTGGGAGGACTCTACAGGCAGCCCATGGCCATGACTTGATGGCGCGGGGCCTCATTACACCCGACACTGATCTGTCCTGTGTGCGTAGCTGGGCACGGAGCGTTGCTGGAAACAAACCCAATACCTCCTCCCCTTAAAGAAGCTGCTGGGGCTTGACCTCAGGCTCAGTCCAGCAGTGCAGCCCCATACCAGCCTGGGATGGCTCTTGCCAAGGAAGCCCTGTCAAGCTCCCTGCATCTGTCAGGCCTCCCTTCCAACAGAGCACCTCTCCAAGACCACTGTCACTGTGTTTTACCCCTTGCCCACCCCCTGCCACGGCCCAGAGAATCAGCTTTGCTCTAAGACCTCCTTCCAGGATTCAGCCAGCTCCAGGCTCCCCGCAGTCCAGTCACCAGCCTGGCTCCTCTGCACCTGCAGGAGAGTGCAGGCCTCAGGCCAGCATGAAGCCCTGAAGCCAAATGCAGCCCCTGGAACTCCCTGTGACCACATGGCCGGCCCAGATACAGGGGGAACAGATCCACGTCCGGGCACTGGCCTGCACCTACTGCTCACCCTGCTCTTTAAGACAGGGTCACAGGCTGGGTTCAAGGAGCAACCTGGGCTCCTTGACACTCATCCAGGACTTTGTACGCACAGTTCTCTGGCTGAGGGGTGCTCGAGGACCCACATAAATGTCATCCGGGGAGTGAAGGCTGTCCACACTCTCCCGTGCTCAGAGCCCCTGCCTCTCCATGGTGCACACCAAGACCAGAGACAGACAGACAACAGAGTCCCATTCGTCCATCTGCCCAGGGGTCCGTGAACATCCAAGAGTAGGCCCAGCCTGCTCCTGGAATACAGCAGGTGCCCACTCAACGTTTGATTTGTGTGTCCTAAGCTCTCCCAACCTTAGGGGCCAACTGAGGGGGCATTTTCTGTTGCCATTCTCCCCACCTCCCCAAAACACAGATGCATTCAGTCCACCAGGTTCGCCATTCCAGTCTCAGTCCCCAGTCTGGCATCTGGGGCAGTGCCCCTCTTTATCCCTGCCCCTCCCAGCCCCCAGCACCACAGCCCTTCCCCAGGACTGGGCCTCCCCCTGAACTCACACACACAGGGGAGCCGTGGTCTAAACACCAGACGTGAGCAGATTAAACCCTCAGAGGTCCAGTCCCACAGGTTACGGTCTGGAGAAGCCACCTGGGGCACCACACCCTGCAGCACCAGGACGCACTCCAATCTCGTCCCCAGAACAAGCCGAACTCTCAACCTTGATCTCTCAACTTTTGCCCGATGTTCCCTCATCTGGGACACTCTCCCCAACGCTTCACTGAACCCATCTGTCCACACTCCCTTCCACTAAGTCCGCTCACCCATTCTTTCATGCAGCAGCATTTATGCAGCACCTACTGTGTGCAAGACCCCGTACAAGTGAGGCCCAGGAGTGAGGAGGAGAAAGGCATGACCTTTCATTCTAAATAGGAGAAGACAAGAACAAGTAAAAATCAGCTACTCTACAATTTACCAGCTGGTGACAGGGCTACAAAAAGTACGATAGGTATTAGAGAAGGCTTCTCAAAGGTGCTGACGTCTGGGCCCCGAAGGAAGCGGGGAAGTGGAGAGGGGATTCCAAACCCGTCTCAAACACCACCTCCTCCGGGGAGAGCCGGGTCCCCGGCGCCCCGGCAACGCCCCCTTCCCGTCCGAGGGTCGCGGCCGTGAACGAGCGTGCCGACGCTGGCCCCGCCCGGCCCACACGGAGGGGCCGCCACGCGCGCGGGGGCCTGGGTGCCGGGGCAGCGGCGCGGGGAGCTGCGGGCACGGCGCGGCTCCGACACGGAGCGCGCTGCCGGCGGCCACAGAGCGCGCCGGCGGGGACGCGGCCCGGCGGCGGCGCTGTCACCCACTGTCCAGCCGGGAGGCCCAGGCCCCTCTCCGCGCCGCCAGGCCAGAGCCAGGGCGACGGCGAGGGCGAGGACCAAGGGCGCGAGCAGCACTCACCCGGCGGCCACCGCCATGCTTGCCCTGCTCAGCGTCACGTGAAGCGCGGCGTCAGCTGAGCGCGGCCGGGACCCACCGAGGGGGGCGGGGCCTGGGCGAGGCCGGGGTCCCTGCCCCGCCCCCTCCAGTGCCGCGGACCCGGAGGGGCGGAGCCCCGGAGGGAGGGAAGATCGGTCTGCTCGCCGGGTGCTGGCTGCAGGCAAGGGGCGGGGCCTGGGCGAGGCCTGGGCTGGGGAGCAGAAACCTTTCTAGAACAGAAGGGAGTGACCTGAGGCAGTGGATACCTGGATTCTGGTTCAGCCGCGACGTGGTGTCCTGGCCCGCCTGGGGATGAACACCATGGGGGAAGGAGACTCTGACCCAGTCCTGGGATGGGACAGAAGTGACAGCTGTTGCTTAAGAAGGAAAATGACTTGAGCACAGGTTGGGGCAATTGGAGTAACCAAAGCAGTTCAGCGTACAGAAGACGGAATGTGAGAGTGAGAGGGGCGGCCCCGGAGGTAAGCAAGGGTCAGATCCTGCAAGGCCTTGAATATGGGCCTAGGGAGTTAGTTAGTTAACAACGACAGGTCCAGAGCACTTACTGTGCCCCAATACTTTGCAAACGTAGCTCATGGAATCCTCACAACATCCCTGTGAGGTAGGCTTTGTCCTTAATGCCATTTTACAGATGAGAAAACTGAGGCCCAGAGAGGTAGGTAACTCGCCTGAGCTCACACAGAGGCTGAGCACATGCAGTAACATCCCTGGGTAGTGACCCACACTGGCTCTGTGAAGGAAGGGGGCCCCGGGCTGGGTGCCCCTCCAGTCCTGGGCCACACGAGGGTGTGCATATGTGTATGGACAGGAGGTGGGGTCCAGTGCATGCCCATGGGTCTCCTCACCCCAGCCCCAAGCTATCTGACAGCTGGAAGTCACTTCTGGTTGAAGGGCTTGGGTTGGGGGTGCTTCTTGTTTCTTTGTCAAGACAAGGATGTGGGTCCCCATGGCTGAGCTAAGGAGGCGCCAGGGGCTGCAAGAGGGAGACGCAGCTCAGAGCTGGGAAGAGAGCAGGTCCCTTAAATAGGGGGAGGAATCAAGCTGGACCATAAGCAGGGTGCCAGTGTGGAGTCCCAGCAGCATCCCTGGTTTCCTCTTCTGGCAGATGGGAGCTAATGGTGCCCACCTCGTGGGGCTGCTGTAGGATTTCGCCAGCAAACATCCAGGCACCTTTAGCCTGTGGCACAGCCAAAGAGGCCAAAGCGGTGAAGAGGAAGGTGGCACCTCCGGACAGCCCTTCCCACCTCCCTGACCCAGATAAAGCCAAGGAGAGTTGACGGAAGAGGGGTCCCCCATCCTTCCTCCCCCTCCCCCCTGCACACAGCAACTCTCAGAGGTCTCTGTCCTCCGGGCAGGACCCCTGAGAGGGTCCATCTGCCCTCTTGCCAGTTTCCAGGGAGGAGGGCAGAGGCATAAGGCCCTACCTGTCACTGCCAGGCTGAGGGTCCCTGAGAACCTGGCCGGCCCCCCCCCCCCCCCCCCCCCCCCCGTTAAGTAGTTGCTCCATCTTTAGCTAAAGAGACTCAATTCCCTAATAAGTGACACTTAAAAAAAAAGGGTGAGCAGAGTGAGCTTTTCATGCTCCTTTGTGGGAGGAAAACTTGCCCCAAGCTAATCAGCTAATCACAGCTCTCCGCCATTTCTTTTGACATAAACTATGTCAAAATTAGGCCAACTGCCAACTCTGAGTGTTTATTAATATGCAAAAGAAGTAATTATCCTAAACATCTACAAAATAATAGGGGCAGGGCGCCTACCAATTACTTGAGAAGGCCCTGCCCATGACTCCTGCCCACCCAGGCCCTTCTGGACCACGGCCTGCCCTGCCAATTGTGTGAGCCTGGCACAGAGGGCTGCCCTGCCACCCCTCCCCCCTCCCCATCAGAGCTCTACTAGGGTGGACCCAACCCTTCACCCCTCCCCGTCGGCGCTCTGGCAGGGCTGTTCCCCACCCCCACCCTTCCCCATCAGAGCTCTGGGTGGGCTGTGTCCCCCCTAGCCCCACCCCCCCCCATCAGAGCTCTGGCAGGGGCCCTGGGAGTGGGAGAAGATTGCGTAGTTACTCATGCAGGGCAGACCTGAGCCACTGCTGGGAGCCAGGAGGCAATTGGGGAAGATTGATTTTAGAGAGTTGGAGCGGGAGTGTATAAATCAGCAAGGGAGAGCACCAGCCAGCACACTCAGGCCTCACTTGGTGTCACCTCTGAGGTCACAGGCCCTTGGCTGAAACAATCTCCCCTGGTAGGGACCTACAGGTGTCTGCTCAGCCCACCCAGCGGCCAGAGCATCCAGAAGTGCCCTGCCCCAGCCAGAGACCCACAAAAGAAACTCCATCCAGGGAAGGCTCCTCCTTGGAGCTACTGTGGTTTCCCTTGTCCCTGTGACACCGTGTCCTCCCAGGTTTCCGTGCTCTACCCACCCGCCTCCATCTAGCAACCATGCTCTTGCAGCTCCATGGACACTCTGACAGCTGGCTCCCTGGACATGGCAGGCCCAAAGGTGGCAACCAGCCAGATTCTGACTCATGAGCCACCCTTGGGGCCTTACAGGGGAGTCCCCGGAAAGAGCCATGATGTGGACCCCACGCATCTTTTGCTGCATGCAGAGGACACTGGTCTGCCCAAGGGCTCTGTGGGACCCCACTGGAGGTGGCCTGGATGCTGGCTTTGCCTCTGGCTACCAAGCTGTTGCCCGTAGTGCCCCTCTGACAGGCCACACTGTGAGGGGTCAGGGGCAGAGGAGGAAGAGGAGGCCTCAGCATTGTCCCCACGGAGCCCCCCGTCTGGGAGGGCCACAGAGCAGGGGTGTGTGCTGCCATTTCCTCCTGTGATGAGCGGGGAGTTACGGCGGGGTTCTGAGCAGGAAACCGGTAGGGTCCGAGCCCATGTCTCGGAGGGTTGGAGGAGAGAACTGGAAAGAGCCTGCAAGAGGCTCCATGTCACCCGCATGGGGCACCAGCCTCAGGTGGTGAAGGCCCACACCGGTGTCATGCGGGTGTTTTGTGATTGTTTGCTTGCTTTTGTTGAGAATAAAAGACTGGTGCCAAATAGACTGAAGAGAAAGAACAGAGGGGTGTGGGTGTGGGTGTGGGTGTGGGGGGCGGGAGTCGTATTCAACCAGACTGCTTCCCAAGTTGGGAGGAAGGAGCATGACGGAAATGAAATGCCCAGGAGGCTCCCTCTCCGACTCGGTCTGGCAGATGTCAGCCTTCAGCCTTTGCAGTGTCAGCAGTGGCAACCATAGCTCTCCCACTCCTGAGGCCAGCACCGCCTGTTCCTTCCTCCGGGACCACGCCACAGCTGTCACCACCATCGTCAGCCCCCAGAGAAGCCCCCACATCACGCCATCCTCCTCCTTCCCTTCCTCCCCGGCCCCACCCGCCTGGGTATCCTTCTTCCTGCAGAAAAGAGGCGGGCAGCAGCCGAGAGGCCCTCCCTAGGAAGCCCGTCACCGCCTCAGATGAAGGGGTCCCCGCTGAGTGCTTTGCCGGGGTCTACGAGGCAATTCAAGATGAGAAATGGAACGGTGGCTTCAGAAAGGCAAATCATTCCAACGGCACCTTAAACACATCGACGGGAACAAGCTCTTTGTGTGTGTGTGAAAATGGGGAATATATTGTTTTTCACTGTTTGGAAGACTGTTTTCTCATCTTGAAATCACAAGCTGTTTTCTTCCAGAGAGACGTATAAATACATCCAATTATTGACATTCAATATAGGAAATAAAGTTCTGAAATGGCTTTCTTCTGCGCAGGTGGAGGGGCTGGCCAGGTTGGACAGGTGATAATTACTTTTATTTCTTCCAAGTTGTACCAGTGCGGAGTGGCGGGTCCCGCTACTTTTATTGCTTTCGCCTTTATTGCATTTTTTCCCCCGTGTTGTGCTGGGCTATTCATTGGTGTAACTTTATTACCGCATTTCAAGATCTTGATAAAAAGGAATGAAATTCCTAATTTCCAAAGTGTGAGTGCAAAGTCCCAGCGCAGGGGACTTTGGTTCTGTGGCTTGTGTCCTGGAGAGAATTCTCCCCAGGGGATGGCTGGCCTCTACCCAGCTCCCCGTTACTACCCATCCCTGTCGTTCCTGCTGACCTTCACAACCAGCCCCCTCGTGGGGTGTTGTCAGGGTGTGATTTTAAGGAGGACACTGGGGCCGGCCTGGCGGCGCAGTGGTTAAGGTTGCACATTCTGCTTCTTGGCAGCCTGGGGTTCGCAGGTTTGGATCCCGGGTGCAGACAGGGCACCACTTGGCAAGGCATGCTGTGGTGGGCATCCCACATACAAAGTAGAGGAAGATAGGCACAGATGTTAGCTCAGGGCCAGTCTTCCTCAGCAAAAAGAGGAGGATTGGCAGTAGTTAGCTCAGAGCTAATCTTCCTCAAAAAAAATAATAAATAAGGAGGACACTTTCAGCCCTTCATGAAATTACCCACAGACTGTGTCCCTGGCAGCCCCCAACCTGTCTGTGCCACCATCAGAACTGGGGTCACCTGTGACTCCGCCCTCTCCTGACATCTTACCTGTCTGCTCTTCTTCCCCAGTGCCTTGTCTCTCCCCGGCCTCTCCCTTCCTGCGGCCCCCTCACCACTCCCTTAGTGCCTGTCGAGGACCCCCGCCCGCCTGCCTCCCGCCTGTAGTCTCTTCCCATTCTGAGCCCCAGTGCTCACGAGGGTTTGTTGGAGGCAACAGCCGCTGAGTTTGGCTGCCTCAGCACAAGAGGGATGTGCTGGAGGGACTTCAGGCAGCACATCTGAAGGAGAGGCAGGCTCAGAAAACAGGCAGGAGCCGGCAGGGCCAGTAGCTGAGCGCATAGCCAGGCCACACCACACACTGCTGCCCGGAACCTTACGATCACCTCTGCCCCTGGGCGTGATCTTGGACTGACATGGCCTCATGGCTTCACTCCCCGCATGGCCAAAGCCATGTGTAGCCAGTTGCAAAGGCCAAGCCTCGTGGCTATCTTGTCCCTTTTGGCTTCTCTGGCGGAGGAGGCAGGGGATCAGGTAACTGGCATCTCACAGAGTCCCATCCTCCAAACACTGGGGGTTGAGATGGTGCACAAACCCCTGTGACACACGGGGCAGGGGGGAGGGGGCAGCCACTCTCCCCACGTGAAACCTTGAAAAGTTTACCTTGAATAAACCATCCTGGATATTGCGAGCAGAAGGTCTAGAAAGCAGTGATTTTCCTGTCAGCACAAGTGTGAGTTTCTCGTTTCACAGTTTTTATTTTCAGTTTACATGGGAGGATACATAATTTTCATTTCTTCGGCTTTAAAGGTCTTCCCCAGCCCTGCCTCCATATCATTGCCAAATAAATGTCCCCAAGCACAAAATGGCCCGTTAGAAATCATGTGGTGGAGAAAGAAGCGCATGGGCTTCAAAATCAGAAGCCTGGGTCCTCCGACTTCTCCGGTCCTCACTTTCCCCACGTGGAGACAAGACAGCCTGTGCCTCCCTGTGGGGCGGGTCCACGGAGCAGAGGAGGCCTTGAACACCAGGGCACTTGGGCACAGTTTAACACTGTACCATTGTGGCAGAGGTCACTTTCCTTATGATGATACTTATTATTAGAGAGCATGTCCACAGTGGTTAGCAATGTGGATGCAGGAACCTAGGTCCCATTCCTGGCTTTGCTGTTTACTCGCTATGTGGCACTTGTAAAGTTACCCAACCTCTCTGAGCCTCTACTCCCTCGTTGGTAAAGTGGGGGTGCTTGGCCTCAGCTTGGAGGATTGTTGAGGAGATTAGATGGGATGGGCCCATGGGGTACTCTGCACAGCTCCTGCTCATGAGGGCTGCCGTCCTTATTTCAGTGGTCCTCTGAGAAGTAGGGACGGCAGGAAAGGACTAGGACACCTATGGCCGAGGCAGGAATGTGGGCAAGATGCCCTTGGAAGTCACTCTCAGCCCTGCCCACCTACAGAGCTACTTTGACACAAAGGGGTGAGTCCAGAACCCCAAGCCCAGGCAGTCAGTGCTCACCCCCTTTAAGAGGAGGGGCTGGGTCCTGAGGCTCCCTGGCCACCTCGAGCCAGTCTTGGGCGTCCTGCATGCTGCTGGCAGTCCAGCCAAACACGGAGATGCTGAAGAGATGTAGGAAAACAAGAGCAAGTAGGGAAGACTCAGAGAGGGGGGTCCTGGCTGCCCCCAGGACCTTGGGCCCAGCCGGGGCTTCAGCTTGCAGGGCTATGCTGGTAAGTGGATTTGCGTGGGAAGAGGATCTGCAAGGAGCTTGGTGACAGGGGCTAGGACCATGTAATAGATTGGAAAATTGGCCTCGGATTCTTCTCCTTGCTTAGAAGAGTCCACGCCCTTGCTTAGCGACACTGCGGCCCCTCCCATCCAGGAGTGGAGTCTATTTCACCAGCCCTTGAATCTGGGGTGGCCATGTGACTCACTTTGGATAATAAGACATTAGCAAAGGCAGAGACCTTGGAAGGTGCTCGCCCACCGGGGCTTACTTTCTTGCCGCTCTTGAGAGCCCTGGCACCATGTGAAGATGCCTCAGCTAGCCTGCCGGCATGTAAAACACCTGTTGGACAGCCTGCTAACCAGTAGACACACAGATGAGGCTGGCTGTCCGCTGACTGCAGACCCGTGAATGGGTCCAGCACAGACCAGCCGAGCCTGCCTCCAGAATCCTGAGCCGTCTAAATGGCTGTTTTGAGCCATTACATTGGGTGGTTTGTTATGCCAGGTATTCAAAACTGACACAGGACAGAGGGAGGAGAGCCTGGGACGACTGCCCCGGAGAGGAGCCTGGAGCAGATGCCGTAGGGGCTGTCTTCACCAGGAACTCAGGGAGATGCAGGGTCCCAGCAGGACCACTGTGGGGCCCTGGGGAGAAAGTGTGACCTTCACCTCACCTCTGCCTGGAGCACAGCCTGGCTTCAGCTCAGAGAAGGCTGTGGGGACCTTGATTCTTCCTTGGCACCATGTGATTGCACTGCCCTGGGGACTCTGAGAGGCAGCCCCCCGACATACCTGCACTGCTGGACGAGGCTGGGAGCAGAGGCGCAGAGACATGGTGCCCCCAGTGGGGCTTCCTGGCCAGCAGACTTGAAGCACAGGAAGTGGAAAGAGTCTCTGAGTTTCTGTAAGCATCCCTCTGGGGACACCCAGGAACACCTGGAAGAGACTTTCGAGGAGACTGGTGGGCCCCTGTAACACAGATGCAGCTGAAGCCAATTAAATCTGAATGATTATGTCAATGGAGCCTCGTGCACACCAAAAGCTGGTGAGTCCAGCTTGGCCTGTACTGTTACACCCCAAAGCAAGGCCAACATGGGGTGCACACAGCATGGGATGTGGCCTGGGTGTGGCCCTGGGTGGCCTGGATGGGTAACAGGTGACGGTCAGCAGGGAGCTCACCAGTAGGCAAGCCTTGCTCGGATAGGCCCAAGCTTCCTGGGAGGCCCAGCACAGAGCATGAGGAGAAGACCCCCCTTCCCAAAACAAAACACCTTCTCATCGAGTTGAAGACCAGGGTCCTGCTGCAGAGACCCCTGCCCAAGTGCAAGGCTCGGACTGTCCCAGCTGAGTACCCACCCACTTCCAGCACGGGCCACTATATCCTGAGCATCTTTTAAAAAGATTAATAGATACCCAAGAAGCCGCCGCTGCTGTGCTCTGTCCAAACAGTAGCACAGTCTCTGAATCAGATGCCAAGTCCACCCACAGCATGATGAGCTGGCCGGGGTCTCTCCCTTCTCCATCTTTTTTAAACGTTCAGTTCAAACAGTCTTTGGGAAAATCACAGTTTTATTTCCAAACTTCAGACATCAATATTCAGGGTTTGAGGGGGAATTTACTGAAAATCATCTCACAGTGGAAGTGCCAGAGGCAGGAGCTTCTGCACACGCGGCTCCTCAGCATCTCGTCTCAGAACATGAATTCACCTGCAGGACCAGCTGTCTGCCCAGCACGCGGCCTCTCCCAGCTCCTTCCCCAGGGAGGCCGGGCAGCCAGCCTCAGCACCAGTGCTGGGTGGGGCTAGGCACCAGGCCTATCTTCACAGGGCTCTAGGAGAAGAATGGACCTAAAGTCTCCTCCGGGCACCACCTCTACTTAAGGGAGAAGGAGGCCAAAGCTGGCCTGAGAAGAGCTCACGGGATCTTCGCGGATGTTCCCTGAACTCTGGGCTGCAGAACTGGCTGCACAAAAAAACAATTTTAGCTTTGGATCTGGCACGGAGGGCGGACTTTGTCCCTTCTGTCACCAGGGGATGCTTGCTATGTGAAGATGAGGGCCCTTTCTAAGGGGGTCAGAGTCCCCTGGGGAAGGCCCACCCAGCAGAGGGACAACTCCAAGCTCCGTCTGTGTGGTTATTGAGGGCGGGGATGGGGCCTGAGCAGCCCACCGCTCAGAGATCCTGGTTTGGTGGGCTGTGGTGTGGCACAGGCACCCGGGCTTTTGGTTAGCGCTCCAGCTGCCTGTGGTTTGTGGCCAGGTTTGGGGTTTATCGTGTGGCAGCCACTCAAGGCAGCTCACCCTCTCTGGTACCTTCAGTTCACGCGTGCTCCTTTGCCGGGCCCTGGCGGCTACCTCTCCAGGTAAGAAGCATGGATGCCATTCCCTGTGAGGCCCACTCCTGCCCTCCCAGCAGCCCAGTCAGGAAAGCTCGCTGGCCAGTCCTGGGGAGCCATGGTACCCACAGGATCCCAGCCCCTGCTGGCCAGAGAGCCCGTGAGCCCACCACTCCAACCCCAAGATTGGCATCGAGCAAGAGCTCCCTAAGACCAAGTGTTCTAAGGCTGTGGGAAAATAAACTGGAATGGCCACTTTGGAGAGCACTCTGGAAATATCTATTAAAACCAAAACATTACCGCTAAGCCTTCTGACCTTTAATTGTGGGTCTCATCTACCCTAAAGGAACTCCGCCTCCTGAGCTCCAGGAGATCTAACCCGCATGCTCGTGACAGTGAAGACTTGGCAACAATCTTCATGTTCATTAATAAGTGAACTCTCGTCTGCTTGCGTGCTGTGAGACCAGTTAAAAGGAATGTCCTAGATCTGCAGGTATAGACGCGGAGAAACCTCAACAGCACTTTGTTGAGTGAAAAGTTGAAGAACGGTGCATACTGTGTTCTACCATTAATGTTTACAAACCCAGGAAACAATAGACAGTTCTGTGAATTCTCCCTGGACACGTGTTTATGTTGTAAAAGCACTTAAAATGTCTCGAAGAAAATAAACCAGTGTTGTCTGCAGGGAGTGGGGGAGGGTAGCGTGAGAGAGCTAGAAGGGGCCCTGCCTTTGTCTAAGTGTCTAATTTTTTAAAAAGGAGAATATAATCATGCATTTGTGTAATTAAAAATAAATAAAACTACTTAAAAAAAGAAAATCTCTATCTCAGAAATGCTCTGTAGCCTGTGGGGCTCCCTGCAAACTGGGGAGCTTGCTGTAATCTGGGCCCTGGAATCCGTTGGAGCTGCCCCCAGCGGCCCCTGCACGCCCATTCTGGCCCGCCCCCACCCGCCACGTCCCGGCTCCAGAGTTGTACCTTAGACTCTGTTGGGAGGGGAGGTTGGTGGACTTGTGTTTTGAAGGAAAAGGCCTGGTTATTACTGACAAGGATCATAGAGGGCTCCAGGGCACTGCCAAGAGGATAGTTGGGGCCATTGGGTGGGGGGGACGACCGCGGCGGGGATGACCGCAGCCCAATCCTAGCTGCCCACCCACCCTGACTGCCCAGCTCCTGACCCCTCCCTCCTAAACTCCACCTGTCTCCACTTCTGACCCCATCTCCCAAACACCACCTCCCAGCCCCAGAGCCAGGGGCTCTGCCAACACCCACCCCTGACCCCTGACCCCTGACCCCTGACCTCTGACCCCCACCTCCTCACACAAACCACTGCCCACAGTCCCCTGACCCCTGTTCCCCATCTCCTCTCCCCCAACCCAGGGCCTGTGAGCTCCTCCCAGAGAACCCATCCTTCTCCTGCCCTGGTTTCTACAGCGCTGGAGAGATGTGGGAGCCAGTCCTCCGGTGGAGCGGCTGCTGGGGAGAGAGATGCGGTGTTTCAGGCTTTTTCTCCTCCAGGAAGGGAACATCCCCCTCCCCTCCTCAGGATCTGCAAGATGGCGCTCAGCGCCCTCCTCCCTCCTGAGTTCCAGCCTCTGTGGTTTCCATGGATTCAGAGATTGCTCCCAGCACCTGAGCCCTGAGCGAGGGGAGGGAAGCGAGGGAAGTGGCCTAGTCGCTGGGCGAGGGGCAGAAGCTGCTCCACAGTAGCCCCTCACAGGCCCAGCCACCTGCCCCCTCCTCCCAGAGACCCAGAGGTCGGAGGGGCACCTGGGCTCCCAGGGTGCCCGCTGGGCACTCCAGGAAACACGCTCTGCCCTGAAAGCCCTCAAAGCCAGCTCGTTGAGGGACTGTCATCCCCAGCCAGAAAATGCCAACAGTGACCACAGCAAGAGGGGACACTATCCAAACTAGTTTGTGAGGGTCACACTGTTGGTGAGAAGACCAGGACAGTTTAGGGACGGGACCAAAGACATCACTGGGTCAGTCTCGGTCCTCCTGGGATGCAGAGGGCCCAACCAAGTGCTCACTTGGGTCCCCTGTTTCTGGCGCTCTAGCACTGGCTGCAGAATCTGGGCCACTGGAGAGAAGGTCACAAAAGTCTATGGTGGGGAGTCACTGACCATCGTCCACTTGGGGGTGTCCATCCTGCTCAGTTTAGCCCCTTCCCGAACAGCTGCAGGGCATTCCCCATGCCACCCCATCCCTCCAGGGCCCAGGGGGCACTGTCACTGTGGCTGCCCAGTGCCCCAACACCCTTTCTCTTTTGAGGGCTGCTGGGTGTGCAGGCCCCAAGCACGGCCAGGCCAGTGCCCTGCCCAGCGTCCAGCTGAGTCCAAAAAGATTCAAAGTGGCCACAGGAGAGCTGCGGTCAGAGCCAGGGCAGGCAGAGGAGCAGGCTGCAGAAGGAGTGAGACCCACCCAGGTAGCGTGGCCCCACAGTCCCTTCCCCGGCCCAGGCCTCAGGAGGTCCTAACAGCAGACATTTGCTCCAGTCCATTTTTACTGTTTGCAACCGAGAGCCCTGCCTGACACAATGTTCGCCAGTGGGTGGGTGGTCTATACTGGGCAGTTAGATTCTTGGGGACCAGCTGTGATCTCAGGGACCACTGCTACATGAGGCCCCAGGTCTTCTGCCCTAGCTTCCAGTGGAATCTCTTGGTGAGTCTTTAAAAGCTACTAGTGCCTGAGTTTCACCCCAGACCAACTGAATCAGAATTCCTAGGGATGGAGATAGGACAGGGGGATTTTTTAAAACTCCCTGGTAGATTCTACTGGAAGCCAGGACCAAGATAGCTTCAAGAGAGGGTCCGCCCAGCACTGTTGGCAGGGACAGTGCAGTCAGGGTCCCACAGGAGGGAAGGCAGGGTGGTCCCCAGGCAGGGTCTCCTATCTTCCAACCAGCTTCACCACCAGTTCCCACTGTGTCCCGATTCCTCCACTCTGCGCCTGCCCCCTGAAGGCTGCCCTTGAGCCCTGCCCTCTCGTCCCTTCACCATCCACCCCAAATCCTGTCTCCATCTTCACATTCAGCCCGGATGACTCATGAAACCCAGAAAGGAAGCCACTCACTTGCAACCTTAAAACAACATGCTCGCCTCTGACCCCACTCCTGGTTGCACACCCAGGGAAATGTGAGCATCTGTCCACCAGCAGACATGGGCAGGGCAGCTCACACCTGCACTGTTCACAAGAGCCCCAGCCGGGAGCCACTCAAATGCCCGTGGGTGGTAGATGGGGTAAAGAAGGTGGTGTTCTCATACGATGGGATCCACGCCGCGAAGAGGATGAATCTCAGAAACACAATGTTCACTGAAATCAGCCGGACACAGAAGACCACGTGGTTTATGACTCCATTTACTTAAAGTTAAAAGGACACTGGAAAAACTCATCCAAACTGTGGGAAATGAGAATAACGGCGGCCCATGGCGGGCAGTGCCTGGAAGGGGGCACGGGAGAGATTTCTGGGGCTGTTGATGTTGGGTTTAACTCATCCTGGTGGCTCCATGGGTGTGTTCAGTTCGTGAAAGTGCACGGAGCTGCACACGTAGGACGTGGGCACTTTTCGGTATGTGTGCTAAACCAGAATGAAAAGTTGCCATAATTAATCCAGCTGCCCTCAAGGAGGATGGGGAAGATGAGGGAAACATTTGCATTCCTTCTTCCTAAGGAAGGAAAAGAGAAGGAACCAGAACTGTCAGGTTTCCATTTTTAAAGCCAGCTGAACATTCACATCCTGCTGGGACTCTCTCCCCAAAGCTGCCTTTCAGCCTGACACCTGCACCGCCAGGGGCTCCAAGGAGGGGGTAGGCCTCTGCCTAGGGGCTGGAAGGTGGGGACAGGAGAAGAGCCAGCCCAGCCCACCCCCAGGCTCCTTGTCCCTCCAGATCCACTGGGCACCTTTCAGCTTGGTTGTTCTTGGCTTCTTGGTCCCCTAGGGTGCTGGGGACCACTCCCTCCTTCTTGAAACACTGTCTTGCTTTGTCTCCCAGCTGCCCTCCGTCTCCTGACTTCCTCCTGCCTCTCTGGCCAGTGCTTCTCCAGCTGCTGACACTGGCCCATCCCTCACATAATGGGCCCCCACGGCTCTGTCGCAGACCCCGCCTCCTCCAAGTGCTGCCCACCTGCTGGCGGCGGCAGGAGCTTCACCTCTAAGGTCAGAGTCTCCCGGTGGCTCCACTTCTGTATCGCCGATGGCACCTCTCAGCTCTCATCGTCAAATCATTCTTGACCCCCACCCCCCACTGTTGTTCCCCATCTCAGCAACCATGCAGCCAGCTGTCCACACAGAAATTTGCTGTCCCCTCACCTGGCGTCACAGGTACTTCCCATTGGTCACCAAATGTGGCCGGTTCTTCCCCTAAATATTTCTGGAATCCCTCCTCCCTCCCACGCCCACTGCCCTGGACCAGGCCACCTCTCTCTCACCCTGGGTTATCACTAGAACCTTCCACAAGGCTCTCCCAGCTCCTGCCCAGCGATCCTTTAAATAAGAGATCTGATCTTGTCCTTCCCGGCCACCCACAGCCCTCCAGGGATGCCATGTTACCCTCAGGCTGAAGCACTGAGGTCTTGAGCAGGGCTGCGTCTTAGAATCGTCTGGAGAGCTTTTACCAATGTTGTATCCGGATCCCACGCCCAGCCCCACCTGAGCCGAGCCTCTGGGCGTGGGGCCCCCAACATGGTACCACTCCACTTGCCTCCCGGTGTCAGCTCAGCGCCATCTTTCCCTGTGGCCCTGGCCCTCCTCCCCCAATTCCACATTCCTTCTGCTTCCAACCCTCACACATCCAATACCCTGCTTCCCCGGCCTCAGACGCTTGTCCTCCCGGCGGCCTGCCTCCACCACCTTCAGGGTCAGCTTTCCCTGCCTCCCTGGTGGCCCAGCCTTCTGTCTGCTTAGGCGTCCTCCTCTGGGTGCCCCCTGCTCCCGCACCCTCCTCCTCAGCCGGCACTTTCCTGGAGGCCTGTGGACTTGTCGTCTTTCCCACCAGGACTGCACTAGGAGGCGGGGCTCGTGTCTGCCTCCGCCTCCTTGACAGAGCAGCTCTTCGACCAAACTCAGGCTCCTCTGAGATCCTCAAGACTAGGACTTGACCTTGGTCTGTAAGGACTGCAGACTCTCATTACCCTTCTCCCCCAAACACACACACAATGAGAGACTAGGACAGATTCCAGCATGGCTTCCAACAGCTCCAGGCTGCAGCCCTGGGGCAGCCCAGCCCGCCTTAAGTACCTGCCTAGGAAAGCTCAAGGTTGCCAGAAGAATTTCCTTTTTGTTCCAGCCAACACCAGAAGATAGGGCCCTGTCTCCCAGCCTCTGGGGAGGATAGGAGCTACTTCCAAAAGCGCCAGTGGGCAAACCCGAGGCCTAATCGTGTTGACTGCCCCTGCCTGGTTCTGCAGTTTTTCACATCCCTGACTCTGCTCCGGCCCCTGCTCATTCCCCTCCCCTTGCCTCATTCTCCCTTTAAACTGCCCAGTCGCCGGTGCACGGAGGAGCGGAGCTCAGTCCTACATGAAGTCTCTTTCTCGGAGCTCAGTCCTACACGAAGTCTCTTTCTCCGGGCGGCCGCAGTGCTTCCTGAACAAGATCCGTCTCCACCGCCTTTCACCAGCGTCCGGTTTTCTTTCTCTCTCTCTCTCTCTCTCTCTGTCTCTCTCTCTCTCTCTCGCCCTCTACCACTCAGGCTGCAGTGAAGGCAGGCCTGAGGCAGCCGCCCCATCCCCACCTCTGCAGGGAGGACCTGAGGCCCCGCTGCACTTGGCCCAGCCCACTGGAGGGAGTGAAGGTCAGAGACTCTGCCCCCAGGTGGGCCCCCCAGGTGTATTGACTTCCTAGGGCCACGCACCAGGTGGCTTACAGCAACAGAAATTCCTTCTCTCACAGTTTCGGAGGCCAGGAGTCCACAATCAACTGTGGCAGCGCGCCTCCAATCTCTGCTTCTGTCTTCACGTGGCCCTCTCCCCGTGCTCTGTCTTCTCCTTTTCCGTCCCTCGTAAGGACACTTGTCACTGGATTTAGAGTCCACTCTAATCCAGGATGATCTCTTCTTGAGATCCTTAACTTAATAACATTTGTGAAGACCCTTAATCCAAATCTAGTCACATTCTGAGGTTCCAGGTGGACATAACCTTTGGGACCCACCCTTCAACCCACTACCCCAGGGCTCAGGAGGCCCCCATCCTTCATTCTGGCACTAATGGATCAGCAGGATGACAGACAGAGCCATGGGGGAGGGGTCGGGGCAGGGAAGGTCTCTGGAGTGTGGATGGCCTGGGATGGAGAACCTGAGCCCCCCACATTCTGGCAGACACACTCTTCCAGCCTCTGTCAACTCCTCCCCAAAGATGGGCACTCAGCTCAGAGTCAGGAGACCAGGGTTCAACCTGGCTCTGCCCCTCGACTTGCTGTGTGACCTCTGGCAAGCAGGTCCCCTCTCTGGGCAGAGATGATCCCCCAGCGCCTCCTGCAGCCCCAGCTCTGGGACCCGGCATGTGCACTGCAGCACCTCCTGTTCACATCTCAGAGGGCATGGCATCCCGTGCGTACCCCAGCGTAGGAAGGTATTGAAGGAGTGGCTCAGTGTGCCTGGGGATGGGAAGCCCTTGAAGTCTGCAGATGGTCATGTCCCCACTGTGGCTGTGTGCAAATTGCTTCTTCCTGCATCAGCTGAGTGCCCTGCAGACACTGAAGGATGCCCATGGCCGCCGGGCACAGAGAGGATGCAGGATGTCAGACACCCTGGGGAGTCCAGGTCCTCTGGTAACAAGGGTGGGGCTGTGAGCCCTCTCAGCAAGACCTCCTGAAAAGCCACAAATGGGGTGTGATGTCCATGTCAGTCCATTGAGCGATGAGCCTTCAAAGGAGCCTCTGGGACAGGGATGACCCAGGGAATTCATTCCCAAGACACTTGCACTGACCCCAGACAATGCACTGATAAAATAGGTACAATTATTATTCCTATCTTATGAAGAAAATGAGGCTCAGAGAGGCTGGGTAACTTGCCCAGGATCACACAGTTCTTAAATGAGTAGGGCAAGATTTCAACCTGGTTGGTCTGGCTTCAGAGTCATCTTTACCATTTCATCCTCATCTCTGAAATCAGGCTGGGGCTCAGAGTGAACCAAGGATGGATAAGGAACACATCACACAGGCTCATCAACCACACCAAAGACTCTGCTATTGTATTCCCCAAATAGTGTTTCTAACAATGGTTGTATTACAGTTGTGTGGTTATAAGGGATATTCTTCTCTGTTTTTGAAATCTTGGTTAACGTGCTCATGTTATCTTTATCATTAAAAAGCTAAACATCAGGTATTATCTACAAGTTGCTTTTGTCAAGAGTCCAGCTAGGATAATCGTCATTCAGAAGAGGTTGCTCAGTGGACAGGCCAACCGTTCACAGATTCGCCAAGCCCTACTTCCCCTGTTTCCACTCAGATCGCCAGAGAGCTCCACACCAGCACTGCATTTCTCTGCTTTCACACAGAGCTGTTTTTACCAAACCACATCTTAACACTGTGCCCTCAGTTTCTGCTGAGGATCAATAGATGAAATACACACGTGTAGACTGTCTCTGCATTTCCCGTAAAACTGCTCTCACGGACACCATCTGCTGTGTTGCTCACATCCCTTGCAAGGATCCAATTGACAAACTCCTGTTAGATTCATAGCTGGGGGAAGCACTCTCTTGAACAACCTGTAAGCTCCTGAAGAGCTCAACTATGTCTGTTTTTGCTCACGTTGATTTCACAGCGCCCAGTGCAGAACTGGGCGTTTACTAAGTGCTCAAGTATTATTTGTTGAGTGAGAAAAGAGGAATTTATTGACTTACACAACTAAGAAGTCCAAAGGGGTGTCTTGCTTCAGGTATAGCTGGATCCAGGGGTCCAAATAGTATCATCAGAAGTCTACCCTCCCTCCTTTGGCTCTACTCTTGTGTTACTGGCTTCATGCTCAGGCAGGCTGACTCCTTGTGGCAGCCAAGACGGCCACAAGTATTTCCAAAGTTACTTCCACATACTGGCTTGTGATCCCAGAGAAAGAGAGTACCTCATGCCCCAAGGTCCTGGGGAGGATTCTCATCAGTTGGCTTGGGTCACGTGCCCATCACTGAACCAACCAGGGTGGCTAAGGGAATGAGGTCCTCTCACTGGCCAGGGCTGGGTCATGTCCCACCCCTGAAGCAAGGGGGAGGAGTCAGCTGCATCCCACTCCAGGACACAGAGCCTCTTCTGCCCAGCAAGGACAGGTGCTGGTACCGGAAGAGGGTGTGGAGGGAAGCATGCTGAGCAGACAGAAACTGAGGCTTCCCAAGACCCTGCAATGCCTGGACCTGGACTCCGGCTTTTGCCCCCTCTAACCTGCGCTTCCCCATCCTCACAAATGGTACAACCACGAGCTGTCCTATTCTTGGAGCCTGAAGGTTACAGATTATTCTTCCTTCTTTTCTTTCCCTCCGCTGGGGGATCCATGGAAACTTGAGGCATGTGGCTACTAGGCCCAGCCACCTGGCAGTCCAGCCCCAGCCCAGCAGCTGCTTGACCCCCCCAGGTCCTTCATAGCCCTCACCACAGCTCAGAGAACTCTGGAGCAGAGAAGTCATTATGCCCATTTTATGGATAAATACACTGAGGTCAAGCTTGGCTAATGATGTCTCTCCTAAGGATACCCAGCAAGCTGGTGGCAGAATCAGGGCACAGTCCAGGTCCCCTGAGACTGGGTTGAGAAATACACCCACTGCTGTACCACCCCATGGCCTGTGGCCCATACACAACAGACCACCAGTACCAAGAAGCCAGGCACCTCCATCCAACAGGCCCCCTACAGCCAGTCAGCAAGGTCCGTGGCTTGGGTACACCGGGCTCCCTCAGTGGGGGAGGGGAGGAGGCAAGTCTCCCATGTGGCAGGGACTTGTGGCAACTGCTGGGACGACAGCATTTGAGAACCTCTTGGGAGATTCTGGGCATTGGGTTCTGAGGGTAGCCACCACCACGCCAGGCTGCTGGACACTGGGGCAGCTGCCAGGTGTGTCTGCTCATGGTCCAGGCTCTCTGTGAGTTGTGACTGTACATGGTTGAGGCCTCAAAGACCTCAGACCAGGGCCAGTTGCTGCTCGGGACAAATGTGCCTTTGCTCATGGGCTCCCTGGGACATTTCAATCTCTGATAGAGAAAAGAAGTGCTGCCATTCGGAGGCCCCCCCCCCCCCCCAGCTCGCGTTGCCTGAGACCCACAAGACCTCTGGGCAGGTGTGAGGTCCAGCTGCAGGCAGGGCTGTCACTCTGCTCCAGGACGGTGCCCCCAGGAGCCGTGCATCCTGGCCTGGCATTCTCGTTTATGTTATCTCATTCCTCCCTCGTTGCAGCTCCGAGAGGAAGGTGCCTTGTCATCTGAGCCAGCTGGGTTCTCCAGGAAGCAGATGCTGGGATTGAGTTAGAGGTGCAACAGGTTTATTGGGGGTAATGACTGAGAAAAATAACAGGAGGAGGGGATGGGGCAGGCAGAGCCTCAGACCCCCATGGAGGTGCGACAATGTTTCAGCCAACCTAACGGGGAGCTCCGCATCAAAGACTGCCCCCTAGGGAGTCCCACGTTGGCCAGGTCCTGGTCCCCCTGCCATGCTCAGTCGCCTGCCGAGGGTGCCCGGGAGGAGCCTGGCTTCGGCTCGCAAGCTCCTTGCAGCTCAATGGCAATGCCTGAAGGGTGATGGGAGGCCATCCACGGCGGCCACATGACCATTTCACAGATGCAAATGCCTGTGCCAAGCGAGGTCAATGACTGCCCCAGAGGCACACGGCTGGCAAGTGGCAGAGCGAGGCCAGCGTGGGGCATCCTGGTCCCAGACCTTGCTCTCGTCAAGCCTGGGCAGCACCTGGCTCTCAGTTGCTGAAATGCCATTTTCCACTGTCGGTCAGGACTCGGGGATGCTTTCATCCTTCAGGGAGGACGGCCACTGCAGCTGACCAAGACAATGGCTTGACAGAGTACCAGGTCCTGCTGGGCCTCGGCCAGAGCTCCTGGCCCTGGGAAATGTGACGGGGACAGCCGGCCAGCACTTCACTCTTCAGGAGTGTCATGAAACTCCTGTTGTGTAATGACACGGTGGCTCCGATTCCAACAGGGACTCATCAGGAAGCTGTAGGGCTCCCCACTCTTTCTAGGCCCCGTGTTGTCCAGGACCATCTGCCTGTCACCACAGTTTCCTCCTCATTCCCACCTGCCTTCGTGCCTGTGACACCACATGAAGAGGCCATTTGGCGGCTGCTTTTCAACCCCTTCCTGATTGTCAGCTTCATTATTGTCCAGAAAACCTCCCAGTTTGGGTTTTAAGGACTGAGGAAGCCAAAGCTTTCGATGCCACAGTGCATCTTACACAGGGAAATCTGACTCCTCTGAAGAGAAGCTCAGCTGCCCGGGGACTTGATTCTCCTGGCCCCAGACTCTCTCTGCCCCCCACCCCAGCCCTTGAACCCTCCTCCAACTTGCCGCTTTCAGCCATGGCTGGCCCTCCTCCCCACTGCCCAGTCTGACGCCTCAGAAGTCTGTGCTGACCCCTCTCCGTAGCCCCCTCCCCTGATCCCATGGAACGAGCCAGCAAACTCTGTGGTCCTAGTACCCTGTCTAGGGCACCTCCACCTCAGCGGCTCCACAACTGGTCTGCCTGCTTCAGCTCAGACCCCCGTAAGGCCACTGCCCACTCTGAACCTGGAGGGGCCCACTTACCTTTTACATCAGGTCCCCCCTGCTCTGGTGGCTCCCCGGCACTCACAGTAACAGCAGATGGGATCACGGTGCTCAACCCTGGCGGCACATTTAAAAATTATGATGCCAGGATGTCAGCCCTGAAATTAGTCTGGAGTGGGGTCCAGGCATTGGAAATTTATAAAGCCCTCCTGGAAGGGCTAGGCTTCATGGGTGTGTGACCAGGACAGTGGCACAGAGCCCTGTGCTTGGGGCTTAATCTCTGCTGCCACCACCTTGAAATTCTTAATACTTTTTATCTCTGAACTTGTGTTTTGTAAGTGAAGCCCAAAGGGACAATGGAGCATGTGCTGGGGGCCTGGAAGGCCCCACTTCCACCACCTCCCCACATCCCCGGATGGGTTCCCAGATGCCTACTCCATGCTCCTATCCAGCAGCTACTGTTTCCCTCCACTCCCTGGAGACCTGAGCACAGGTAATGGGAGGCCAAGGTTGGGCACTGAGTTGCAGGGCAGGGCCCTGGGTGCCTGTGAGAGTCTACATTCACCCCGCATGGTTCCCCATGCTCAAGGGAGGGCAGCATTAAATAGCAAATAAAAGAACACCATGACAGGTGGAGGGAGAGACTGTGGAAGAAAGAGAGAAGTTTTCACTGCTCTTTGAACAAGGGGGCCCTATGTTTTCATCTGGTCCCAGGCCCTGCAATTTTGTAGCCCCACCTCCAGGGGTCGCTGATGGTGCTGGGGCTCACCCTCCTGAACCCACACCCAGGGCTTTCTACTGACTGCACCGCCAGCCCTTCCCTGAGGCTTTCTTTAGGAGAAGATGGGGCCACAACCCCCAGCTGCAGGAGCAGGGAGCCGAGAGAGGACCACTGCCCGCACCCCATCTATCAACCTCTCTGAGCTCACGTCCTCTACTTTCCCCTCATTCCCCCTCATCAGCCTTGCTCCCATCTTCCGCAGCCCCTTGGAGTTCCCTTTGCTTGGGCTCCTCCTTCCAGCCTTTTCCACTGCTGGATCCTTGGGTTCTCACTTCCACTGCGAGCTTTCCCGGGGGGCCCTCCTGAGCTCTGTTGCATTTCCTTCATAGCACATGTCTCTAAGTTCCTTTTCTGTTGATTTGATCTTTTGTCTGTGGGCACTCTGCCCATCCCGACTCCCTGAGGGCAGGGCTCTTTCTGTTTGCTTCACTGATGTGTCTCCAGAATAGTGGTGAACACACAGTAGGAGCCCGGGAAATATTTGGTGAAGGCACGAGCAGTCATCTGGCTTAGCATCTGGACTGGGAGTCTGGGTCAAAGGGAGAGTTCACAAGGTGCTGGGCCAAGACGAAGCTGGACAGACCCCCACTGGGCTGGCCACAGCAGGGTGCGGCGTGGAGCTGGCAGGACACACTGCAAAGTAGCCGTCTAGTTCTGTAACCCGCTCTCGGCGAGGCAGCAGTGAGCACCTGGCCCAGAGGGGAAACCACGCTGCCTCAGCTCGAACGATGAGGGAGGAGGCGAGGTGTTGGATACACTCAATTATCACCCCAAACCCTATCATCGCTCATAATCTGCCTGAGATAAATCACAGGCAGGTAATTATTATGTCAGGCCAGGTAGCAGAGAGAAGTTTTAAAGTAGCAATCAAAGAACTTCCCGGTTAATTCAAATCCATCCTAACTCCCTCCAGGGGACAGAGTGCTCTGGCTGTAGAATTGACCAGGCGGAGAGGAATGCGATGGCTCGATGCACAATGGGGACTCCTGGACTTAATGTTTCTCTCGGTCACGTTTCAGAATAGCGTGCCTGTCAGAAGTCCTGAATCAATGGTCACCCCTCCAGACTAAATCATATTGCAGTGACACCCTATTTCCTGGGTGTTGAGCCCAAACTCCCCAGCCTGCTCGCCAGCCCCTGCCTGCCTCTGCTCGGGCCAGGCCTCAGGACCCAGTCTCCCGCTTAGTCCTGCCTCCAGCCTTTGGCCCCTTGTTTTCCCTCCCCATCCAGACACCACCAAGGCCCAGCTCAAGCTACCTTGCCCCTGGGTGTCCCGCGCCCCAGGCCCTCCTGAACCCGTCCCTGGATCTGCCTCAGGAGCTCCCGCCTGCTGTCCCTACCCTCGGTTTATCTGTCCCTGCAAGGGTGAGCAGCCTGGGCCTGTGGCCAGTTCCAGGGCTCCCCTGGAGCAGGTCTCTCCGTTCTCATCCACTTGAACAAAGCAGCCCTCTGGGGCCGGCTCCTCTGCCTGGCAGCACAAATCACTTTGGGTAACTTAAAGCAGAAACGTGGGGGTGGGTTTCCAGGAAGAATGCTGGGCAGGGGCAAGGGCAAGGGGCAGAATATCCAGCTCACTCCGGGCCGAGGAGACCCCCCCCATCCAGGGCAGGCTGGCCTCAGGTGGAAGTGGATTCAGCCACTATCTCTGGGCTCTGGGCTCTGGCTGACTCTGTTGGTAACATTCCTGGGATGGTGACAGGGTAGTTGCTCATGGCTGTCCAGGCGCAGGTCCGCTAGGACATGGCGGGCACTGCTTCCCAGGTGCTCAAACAAGAGCCCTGGGGTTGGGTCTAACGGGGCCTGACTGTGTGGCCAGAGTCACATGTGCGGCCCAGGAGAGCAGTGCTCTGGTGGGCTTTGGCCCTGGATCACATGCTGGCCCCACATAGGGCGCAGCTCCGCTCGTGGCATGTAGGCTGAGAACACGGGAGGAATGAGTCCCACAGGTGAACTGGGACCCCAAGAAGAGGGTACTGGGCAGCCCCAAATCAACAAACACCATGGAGGTGGCTCTCTGGACCAAAGTGGAGAGCTGAGCCAAATCAGGGTGGACCAACAGCCGGAAGGCTGGAGTTCTGGAGTCTTCCCCTCCCCAGGGCTGGCTTTGAACAGGAGCTCAGCTTTACTCACCTCCGGTTCCCAGGAGAGAAGATGCACTTGGCCAGGCCTGAGTCTCGGGCCTGGGTGCCAGGGCCGGGCTGAGTCCTGGGGCCTTCCCAGAGAGGAGAAAGGGCTTTGAGAGCATGAAGACATTCTGTCGGCAGCAGCTGAAATGTGGATGCTGCCACCATCGCAACCTAGGTCACATTAACTTTTTTTCCAAATTAAAAATTGCGTAGTTTTCCTTCTAGTGTCGCTCGTATGTGATGCAATTACATGAGGATAATTTATCTGAGTGGAAAATTGCCCTTGGAGTGTGTCCTCCTGTGACCTGGAAGCCTGGCATAGCCAAAGCCACCACAGGGATCGGGGTTTGGGGGGGCGGGGTCCGTTTTCTTCCTTCCCTTTGGTGAGGAGGAACCAAATTGTTTGACTTTACCTCAGACACAGGCCAAATCAAAATGTCATTAGTTTAGGGGTCGTGGAGAGTCCACAGAGGGTCCTCTGTTCCCCTCCCGCTGCCCTGAGGCCTCCCCCCCCCCCCCCCCCCCCCCCCCATCCCCAGCCTGAGACCCTCCAGGTGAAGTCCAAGCCTGCTTCCCTGGGCGTTTCTGCCCAAGCCCCCATCTGCCGAGCCTCGTGTCCTCCCTGTCCAACCTTGAATCCGGCCCTGGCAGGACCTGGGACGCGGTGGTCGGCCCCCCTTCCACACCTGGGCTGCCGTTCCCCTGCCTGGCATGCTCTTCCCGCCCTGTCCACCCTGCACTGGTGGGCCTTAAATCAGGAAACGGGGTCATCTCTGTGGTCAGTGCTGTCACATCCAGGGGCTGGGAGCCCTCAAGAGGGGACACATGGGGACAAGGCCAGGAAAATCTCCTTTGGAGCCCCCAGCACAGAGAGCCCCTCAGAGCAGGAGGGATCGGCTGCCCCCACCCCTAGCCTGGCCCTGGGGCCCCTGAGAAGGAAGAGAGAGTACCTGAACTGTGAGGCATTCGGAACGGTGGGCACACTGAGGAGGGAGCACCATGCTGCTGAGAGCATTGCAGTGGGAGTCCAGACAGGTGCGCACGTCAGTGGGCTCCTAGGGTCCGTCTCTGGGGCCTCGCTGAGCAGCTGGCAGTGAGCCCTTTACCTACGACTTTGAAATGAGGGTACTTCACCAACACAATAAGGCTGGAAATAAAGAAAACGAAAAGCAGCACAGAGATTAGAAAGGAAGAGACAATTCTTGGCAAATAATATGTTTATTTTCACCTAGAAAATCTAAGAGAGTTAACTGCACAACAATTACAGCCACCGAGGGGGCCGGGAAGAGCGGTCTGCAGAAGACACGTCGAAAAAGTCCGGAGCGCCCCACAGGCTGCCTAGAAAATGAAATGACACAAGGGACGCATTCACAGCATCGATTCCGCTACAAACTACACAAACTTAACATGGAACATGCGAGACTCAGATGACGAAAACTCTCAATCGTTGAAAGGACGAGAGACGAGCCTGGCGAGAGAGAAGCTCCCTTCCCGGATGGAGGACTTGCTGGTGAGAAGATTCCAGTTCTCTCCAAGTTCATCTGTGTTTGTATTGCAATTCCACTCTAAAAACTCCCCAAAATGTTTTCACTGGAGTTTGAGAGAAAAATGCTCAAGTTCATCAGAAAGGGCAGGTGTGGCCGAGCTGGGGGCACTGCGGTCCCCTTGCACCAGACATGCCCCCACCTGCCCCAGCCCTGAAGGAACATGGCTCTCCTTGCACAGCCACGGTGTCACCACCGGCACGGGGAGAATGTGGGCTCTGTGTTCTCAGGCTTTGGTGCTGACACCTGGGGGTGGCCCAGGGCAGACAGAGTTGCCCTCAGTGAGTTCCGAGTCTGTGGCAGGAAGGTGAGAGTCTCCTGCAGGGAATGGCGGTGGGTCCAGGGGAGGTCCTGTGAGGAGTCTGGACCTGCGAGGGTGGCTGCCTGGTGAGGTCTCCTAGGCTCTGACAGGGCTGAGGGTGGCGGGTTGGGCTCTCAGTGCCTTGCAGATACTCGGGGGAAAGGGAGGGGTAGGTCAGGGAGGGAGGACTGAGGGCCTGGCTGCCCCACCTCTGCCCTGACCTCTCCTGTGGCTTCCCGGGACTGGGAGGTGGAGGCTTGGGTCCGCTCTCGTCTGTTACTTCCTTTGTTCTGTGACCCTGGACCATCCTGCCCTTGATGTCCCAGTTTCCCCATCTGTCATGTGGGCGTTGGCTGGAGCTCAGGGCCTGGGTCTCTCCAACAGGGCTGACTTTCTTGCAGCTGGAAACTGCCCTCGTATAAAGGGGAACTTGCATGTGGGCTGGGTGGGCCAGACCAGAGCTGAAGGCCCCAGAGAGCCTGGGAGAGACGTCCAGAATGGGGTACTTCCAGGCCCTGGAGGTCTCAGGCCACTCATCCTGCTACAGAGGGACAGACAGAAAAATGGGCTGCAGGGAGGGGGTGTGGACCTGCAAGTGGGCCAGTGTCCTCAACCATGTCCAGCCTTCCTGCGGGCCTGAAGACCCCTCTCCCAACAGGCCTGGGACCAGCTGTTAGAGTTGGGGTCTTGCACAGGCGACCCAGGGAGCCTACCTCTCGCTCCTCCCGGCCTGCAGCCCCCAGCTGGAATCGGGGACATTTTGCCGCAGGATTCACGGCAGAGCTGGGTGGGAGCTGTAGGCTTTTCTGCCTCAGAACTGAGGTTACTCTCAGATTCATGGGAGCCATAAACCTGTGCCCTATTTCTGCTCTGATTGAGGCTATTTGTATTGTGACTAAAATAATCAGAGACAATTTTATTGGTATATTTTTAAAAATAATTACATCCCATATATTCAAGTTATGTAACTGCAGTGACAATCCGATTGGGCTCCCCGGGGCCCCAGCTCAGAGGGCCTATGCGAGAGGACCCACACCCCCAAGCTCCAGCACCCTGCACCTCCCAAGAATTGAGAGCAGAGGTGACGCTGGCAGAAACGGGTCCCTAAGGCCTGAGGCACAGCCAGGGGCCTTCCACGGGGCATACAGTAAAGAAGTGGGGGCCAGCCATGCCAACCCAGTGACCCCAGTGCACCGTATGGAAGCAGAGAAGAGGGCCTGTCTGGAGCCTGCCCGGACCTTGGTTCAAACTGGCCTTCATAGTGGACATCTTGGTTTTACCACCCAGCAAAGAGTCGTCTGCCTTCTGGTCACCCCATTCTTCTAAGGGGTGACCTTCTTCTCTTTGTCCTCCTGCTTCTGGAAAAGCTGATGACCCACCAGCTCTGGGGTGGGCCAATCAGAGCATCACATTCCCCAGGCATCACGATTGGTTCGGGGCTACGCATGTGACCCACTCAGAGCCAATGAAGTGGCACATGCTCTTCCCACTGGACTGACTCCTCCTCCAAGAGGGTCTGGATCTGCTGGCGCCATCTTGCCCCCATGCCAGCTGGAGAGTGGTGCCGATGTGCAGAAGAGCCAGGCAGAGAGCCATTGAAGAGAGAAGGTCCTGGTGGCATCATTTGGCCGCCTAGACCTGGAGCTAGGGTTCTCCCTGTATTTTTTGGATACATGAGCCAGTACACCCCATTTTTGCTTAAATCTGTTTGAGCTGGGCTTCTGTCCCTGTGACCAAAAGAGTTCTAATTGGTATAACTTCTCTAAAGGGAGAGAGCAATAGCTCCCACCTCCTGGGTTTGTTAGAAGGATGCATGGAGATGAGCTGTGTGCAGCTTAGAGCCCAGCACCGCTGTAACAGTGGCTGTTGTCAGGGACATTGTGGAGCGAGGAGGCTTGCTACCAGCATAAGGAGACAGGGAGAGGCTCTGAGGGGATGTGGCAGCCCAGGGGGCACCTGGGTGTTGCTGGGAGGCCTGCCCCAAGAAAGCCTTCTCTTTGCTGGACTCAACTATCTTGGTCTTAAATAGCAGCGAGGGCCACACTGTCTACCTGGTGGGAGCGACACCCTCCACTCCTGGGGGTTGTCTGGTGAGTCCACTGCTTGGGGAGGGGCCAAGGGGAGTGCTGGGGCTGGGACATCCAGCTGGGTCTTGGGACTCCTGGCCCTCCTGACTGCATGGTTCAGTGGAGACACGCATTGCGCACACTCATGGGCACACACATGCATGCTCACATGCCCTTGAGGGCTTTCCTTTTCTGCCTGTTCTGGAGCAGAGAAAGCTGGGCAGGTGCCCCTGTGCGGAGCTCTGCAGCACCCACACATCCCCAGCCCTGTGTGGTGTCAGCTGGGGAGACCGCCTGCCCCTGGGCGTTCACATCCTCCCCGGTCCTCAGGGTCCCCAGTCTGATAGGTAGGCAGGATCCAACATCCATTGGTCCTTATGAACATTGCCTCCGACTACCCTGTGGGACATTCTCTCTGCCCAGCCCCAGGAGCCTCACCAAGGACTCTGATTTCAAACATTCTTGTCTGTCATCAGCTCTTACGTGCCACAGAGGGCTTGGAAAATCCAGCCGTCCTCACAGGCCCAGGCATGAGGGTGCAGAGGCCACCAGGCCCAGCAGGACATAAAATCCTCACAGTCACAGGGAGACACGCAGACCCAGGGGCGCCTTTGGCACAGCCAAGCCCTTGAGGCTCAGTGTGTGTGTGTGATGGAGGCACCCTCCACCTCTGGGTCTGAGTTACAGGCGTCCCCTTCTTTGGGCCCTGGAGGGCACAGCCTGGCAGTGGGCACATCCTTCGCCCGAGTGATGGCCTCCGGGATTCCCAGCCGCCACTCCTTCCTGCAGGGTGCCCCCTCCCCAGTTCCCACAGAGCCATCATCCACACAGGTGGACCCCTGGACCCTTCCCCCCACCATCTACACACCCAGGACAGGCAATGCTCCACCTAAGGCACTGTGTAGGGTCCCCTTGCCCCCTGTTGTCACTATGGGTACAGAATACAAGTCTACCAAATCTCAGACACCATAGTTGGCTCCTGCCAGTCCATTCCCAGCAGACCTCCCCTCTCCAGGCCAGCGTCACAGAGCTGGCCCCCTCCAGTGCAGCCCCACAGAGGGGGCCCTTGTGTCTCCTGCCCATAACCTGGCCAGCCAGTCTGCTCAGTTCTTCACTGACTCGGGTGTGGCAGGAATCAAGAAAGATGAGCGTGTCCTGTGGGCCTGGACAAGCCAAGAAGACTTCCTGGAGGAAGGCTGACCCTCCCTTGGTCTCTGGACCCGCAGGAGCCTGAGTCAGGGCGGTCAGCAGGCACCTGAGGGTGTGCAGCCTCGGGCAGTGGTCAGGGAGCTGGGCCTGCAGGAGAGGGGAGCCCAAGGTCCTGCCTTTGGGCCTGTGATGGGGGCTCTTCAGGGGGCCCTGGGAGACACTGTCTTTGTCCCCTGCTGGTAGGGGAGTGGCACAGACAAGAGGGAGGGGAGAGAGACAGAGAAAGAGTCCCTCAGAGGTGTCCTGAGAAGGTGCTGTGTAGCCTGGGGTTGTAGAGGTGGAAGGCGAGTCCAGGCGGGGCTCTGGAGGGACAGACTGTGCTGCCACTTGACACTTCATCTGGGCTGCACAGGAGATGAATAGGTCCATCCCAAAAAGGGTCCCAGGAAGACTCTGCTCCAGGAAATCTATGCCGACAGCTCTAAAGGCCCGACCCCATCCCATTTCCACTCCTTGTTCAGAGGAGAGACTGAGGCCCAGAGGTACATGGAGCTGCTCCAGGTTACACTGTGGGCTGTGGTCCAGAGCCCAGACCTGGGTCCACCAGAGTGGACACACACTCCAGCACCGGGCTCTCACCGGTGACTGCCCCAAACCATGGCACCTCTCTGTCCCTCAGTTGTCCTCATCTGCATAATAAGTACATTGGGCTGGAAGGTTGCAAAAGCCCCTTCTGGCATGGATATCCAGAGATTTAGGACCCCTCGCTCCAAGTCTTTTGAAGCCCAGCAGGAGCTCCGGCAGATCCAGACCCCTCCCTTCCTCTGCTCTCACTACTCAGCACCGAGCTGTTTTTAAAAATTAGCTCTGTCAGGTACAAGAGTAATACCTGCCGGCTTGTTAACCTATTTCAAACAGCAAGAAGATACAAGGTGGAAGCTGGAAGTGCCTCCCACCCAGCCCAGCTCCACCAGCTGCCATGGGGCGTGCGCAACTGTGAGCAAACCCTCCGCTGGCTCTCTGAGCCCCTCTTCCTGCAGAATCAAGGACAGTCTGGAGTGGCTGAGCCAGGGACAGCCCTGAGCCCTGGCCCAGTGATCCCACACCCACACCAGCCCGTGCCGGGACCGCCGCCCCGCACCCCCTCCCAACCCCCTGCACCAGCCCCCGCACTGAGCCGATGGACCACGGACAGGGTCTCATTATCCCACCCTGTCTGCTCTGGATGCTGCAGAGTGACAGCTGTTCAGTGTTTAATTACTGATGGGCTGCAGCTCTGCCAGCCCATGAATAAAATTACAGTTGTTCTGCAATGCAAATTCCGCAGCGCCAAGTCTGGGGGTCTGTGAGGTGCTTATTTTGATTGGCTGGCTTTTTTAATGAGAAAAGTTTTATTACATTTTAAAGAACATTAGTAATGATGAAACTCACACACCTAAAGATTTATGTAGCCCGGCAAACAAGTAGCAGGGAGAAAGGAGGTTATTTATGACTTCAAATATGCTCCCGCCGTCTGATTGCATTGTTTTAGGGAGCAGGGCGTTTGCAGCTGATAATTGTCTTAATGATAAACGTGGAAACTCAAGAACCAAAATATCTGGTGTCTTTAAAAGGCAAAAGCCTCAGCTAAGATTGGGATGTGTTGACCTTATTTGGGGGAGGGGGAGAGAAAGGGGACCTTGACCTCCCCAGGGCACACGAGATAATAAATTAGGAACTTTTGGCATTGGCAGAGGTTAGTCCTCTGCGGGTGTCCACCGGGCACAGGTTTGGCCTGTGGAAATGGGGGAAGAGCCGTGACATCCTCCTGTTGGAGCCACCCCCTTGGGACTGTTTCTCTTTTCCCTTCAGAGCGAGGCATCTGTGCTGTGTGACTAGAAATCTCATTGAGCCGCTGCTGGATGATAATGCAACATTTTGATGCAATGGTCTGAAGTCCATACAGATTTGAATACAGGACGTCTGATTTGAACTCCCCCTTCCCTTAGGAAAAGGGTTTTGCTGGGAAGGCGGCGTTTGCTGATTAGTGGGCCCGGGAGGTGGCATCTCCCTCACTAAATTTTCTCTGCGGATCCTTCTGTCTGGGGACACAGCTGAACTCAAGAACAGCATAGCTGAGGGGGAGGCCTAGGTCCTCGTCTCCAAACAGAGAGGAACTGGCTTCAGCTTAGCACCACTGGCATACTTATTCGTTCAATCATTCCACCAACATGTATTTATGAGGGCTTACCACGAGCCAGGCTCTGGGCACGCTCAGACGAGGAGGATATAGGCTGTGCCTCCAAAAGCGGCTTAACGGGGATGGCAGAGACAACTGAGCCCTGCTAAATGACAGTGTGACAAGGACAGTAATGGAGGTACAGACACCCAGCTCGTGGACAGCAGAGGACAGGATCCCAGCTCTGCCTGGGGGTCGGGGGTGGAGGGGGCATCCGAGAAGGGGGCCATCCGAGCCAGCCTGGAAGGATGCACTGGAGTTTGGAGCAGACACCCACCCCTCGGAGTCTGTGGGAGGAAAGGGACCCCGAGCGCCTGGAGCACAGGGTCTGATGGGGCGTTTGGGGTGAGGCAGAGCGTCAGGCCAAGGCGCCTGGGTTTGTTTCTGTGGGTGCCCCTGTGGCTCAGAGCTGGGGTCCAGAGTGATTTGGAGGCAGCTCAGAGATCTGCTGGGGGCAGGGAGGGAACCTGGAGAGAGGAGGCGGGCACATGAAAAAGAGAAGTTGGAATTAGTGTTTTCTGCTCCCCTTCTCCTGAAGGTCCCCCAAGCTCGAGTGTCTCCTGTACACTCAGCCAGGGGCCCCGTCCTGGAACAAGGAGGCAGAAGAAGACGGGCAGGAATCTCAAACCAGCTTTGGCATGTGATGTGGATCAAGGCTGCCCCAGGGAGAGAAGCCCAAGGTGTCCTGGCCTACATGCCGATCTATGTGACCCGATGGATTTTATGGTGTGGATTAGGGCTGCCTCAGGGAGAGAAGCCCAGGGCATCCTGGCCTATCTGCCGATCTATATGACCCAATACTTATCTAAAGTTATACGACCACACAATGACCAGACCCCACCTGCAGTGATACCATTTAATGACTTTTTACATCACCTTTCCTTTGTCTAGTAAAAATAAGTCATGTACCCATGCCTTATAAATTTAGCCCTAACCCTCAACATATTGCAGCCCTTCACTGCCCAAGGGTCCTGTCCCCATGTCTGCAGCCCTTCACTGCCCGTGGGTCTTGTCCTCATGCCTGCAGCTCTTACTGCCCACGGGTCCTGTTCCCATGCTATTCTCTAAATAAAGGAGCACTACCGCCAGAACATGAGAGTCCAAGAAATCTTTCTTTCGACTCCTTGACTCACCGAGCCCGCGTCAGCATGTGTGTGCATGCAGGCTTATTTCTGTGCACGTGTTTATCTGCATGCATGTGTCCATACATGCTTGCGTGTGCTCCGTGTGTGTGTGCATGCCTGCACACATTGAGTACTGTGTATATGTGTGTCTGCAAAAATGTCTATGGGGTGCTCGTGTCTGTGTGAGAGTGTGTACGCGCGTCAACATGTGTATCTTATGTGTGAGCGTGCATGCTGTGTGAATGTGTGCTCATGCGTGCATTTGAAGATTTGTGTGTGTAAGTGTGTGTGTGTGCACGTGCTCACCAGAGGACCCAGGCCTAGACCACACACTGGGTTTTTTAATAAATTCTGACTCTCTGGAATCGACGCAGCCTGACTCCACCACTGGAGCTTCTCAGATGAATGCCGAGTAGGCGCACGCACAGCTCCTACCCTTGGGCGCCTCAGGTTGCTGAGGTCTCCTTGGTGAGGGAAGGATGGAGAAACTGAATAACAGTGCGGCCTCCTGGGACGACCTGGGCCAGGCTCAGGCTCTCTGAGGAGAGAGAAGGCATCCAAGGAGAGCCAGGCGGGTCCCACTCCCTGGGCCCACCTGGGGCCAAAAGGGAGGGGGTGCCCAGCTGGGTCCAGGGGCAGACTCGGAGCCCCACAGACAGGAAAGGTACCCAAATGTCTGTGTCTGCGTATGTGCACATGGGTGTGCATGGTGCACGAGCACCCATGTGTAAGTGTGCACATGTACATATCTGTGCTGGAGTGTGTATATGTGTGCACAGATAGGCACAGTGGTGCCTGTGTGTGCACATGACCTGTGTTTCCAGTTCCGGAAACAGCTGTCTCAGTTGACCACAGAGTTGCCCTATGTCACATGCGAGAAGGGTAGGGATGGGAGAGAAGGCCCAGAGAATCTGTCTGCCCCCGCCCTCCCCAAGTCTGATCCACCAGTGTCAGTGTTGCCCAGGCAACAGACTGTGCTAAGGCTGGAGAGATTGCCCAGTGGATGTGGGCCCCGCCCCAGGCCCTCTGCGCCAGGCCGCAGGGATGGGATTCATTGCCTGTCTTGGGGGCCAGCCCCTTCTTAGCGGCCTGTGGGGTAGCTGCCGGCAGGGCCTATGCTCACAGGCTCATTACTGGGCACGAGGAATCTTTCTTGGGGAGCCCAGTCACTTGGGCTCTGTTTCCTCCTCCCTCCTCAAAGCTGGAGGAGGTAGAGGGGCTGGAAACTGGGGATGGCGGAGG